>NC_055699.1:32083005-32378005 GCF_017639745.1 Melanotaenia boesemani
CTTTGACCCAAAATGGCCGACTTCCTGTTGGTTGTAGGCTGTTGCTCCAAGAGGATTTTTTGTTCGCCCGAAGATTTAGAATATATGTAACGATTTTCATGAAGATTGATGACGTGCAGTGGCGGGGCATCGTAAATAGGTGGCGCTCTCATTCAATTTTGCCCGAACAGTCCCAAGCACCCCAAAATATCAAATTTTTTCGCATTCCTTTGGGGGGGTACACAAAAATAGGCGCGTTTTCATGCATGTTCAGGTCCCCAAAAATGCCTCCAATGTTTAAGAAGAAGAATAATAAGAAGAAGAAGAAGAAGAAGAAGAATAAGGAAAAAACGGAGCAATTACAACAGGCCTTCGCACCGCCTTCGGTGCTCGGGCCTAATAAGGAAGAAACGGAGCAATTACAACAGGCCTTCGCACCGCCTTCGGTGCTCGGGCCTAATTAAAGCTGCAAGCAGCGTTGGAGGCCCTCGCACCTCTGGCGCCGCTCCGGCCTATTGCACCGCCCCATCACCCCGCAACCTCCCTCCAGCAGCACAGCCGCTATCGCCCACAGCCATATACCCATTCTTCCAGAGTTTATCTCCATCAAGAGGTGATTTTCCTCATGAGAGGATCAGCTTGCACCTCAGCCTTTCCAGTGATGACATCTGAAGCATTCATGACCTTGTTTCTTACAAACTGTGTTGAATTCCCACAAACTGGAGCATGATTTTATCAAGAGGAAAATTCCACGTGGCCACTAGGTGGTGGTAAAGTTGTTGTAATGTAGGACCATGTTCAGGTTGGAACTCTATTGAGAACAGGAAAATATTAGCTCAATTGGTCAACTGACAGCAGGGTTAGTGCCACTTCCTGTATAATGGCGAATGATTTAAACCATCACAGAAAGCCATTTTAATGATGCTGTAAGACGTCAGTCATATTTTCAACCATAAGTTCATGAAGGATGATATTAATGAGTTAGAATTAGTTATACAGATGATAAAGGTTAAAATGGTGGGACTTCCTTTTCCCAGGGGGCGGGGCTATGGTGTTGAGAACATAAGGACATGAAGAGGCATTTTTGTTTGTCCTGTCATGTTACATAAATATGCCACATTTTATCATGTCGTTCAAAGCAGTGGTTGGAGCTGATAGATTAAATATTTATAGGGGGCGCTGTAGAGCCATATTACCAGCATATATCTATTTGAATCAGTTCCAGGCCTGACCACTGTCCTCCCTGCCAAGTTTGGTGGAGATCAGGAGTACATTGGGTCAGTTAGAAGTACTTCCTGTTTAATGGCGGTGGATGCCATTCGCCATGGTTTTGCTTGGCGAGGGAACTTGAGGTTTTTTTCTGTAGTATCATGAAAGGGTTTGACCTGATCTGAAGCACTTTTGAGTGTGTGAGATTCATTCCTAAAAAGAGGGACCCCGGTGTCTGAAAAAGGCACTTCCTGTTTCAAATGGGCGGGGCTTAGGCCAAGACCAAAAGTAGTAGCATGTATCTGTTCAGTAGCTGACCCTGATGAATCACTGTAAGTGTCATATTGATTGGATGAAAATTGAGGGATTTATACTGATTAATGATGTCATGGCGTCTTATCCAAGCTTGTAATGGCACCACGGTGTCACCGTGCAGCGTTGAGCAATGTCCAGATGACAACATCTGGACATGTAGATGTGGTCGGCATGGAACTGAAGTGAAACATGGGCAGTTTGGTGGAGGCTGAGTGTTGTATGTCAGACATAATCGATTCTGTGCATGATGGCGAAACATCAAAACTTGATGAGGCGCCGCCGCTGAACACCACCTCCTATTAGAAAATTTTCAATAACTTTTAACCACACATGCCTCTGGAGTGTTCAGACTGAGTTTGAGGTAAATACGCTAAAATCTGTAGGAGGAGTTCGTTCAAATGCAAGGCAAAGAAACATGCAAAAATGACCCCAAAAATGACACTTTTTTCAAAATGGCCGACTTCCTGTTGAAGTTATCATATAGGTCCAAGAGGCTTTTTTGTACATCTTCCCAAGTTCTATCAATATTCTGGATTTCAGCCATATCGGTCAATGTAGTGGGCAGTTATGATCAATTAAATATTTGTAGGGGGCGCTATAGAGCCATATTGCAATTTTTCCAGCATATGTCAATGTGGCTGAGTTCAAGGCCTGACCGCGTTCCTTCCTGCCAAGTTTGGTGGAGATCAACGTTACAATGGTTCAGTCACAAGTACTTCCTGTTTGATGGCGTCGGACCACTATTCGCCATGGTTACGTTTGGCGAAGGAACTTGAGATTTTTATTGTGGTATCATGAAAGGGTTTGACCTGTTGTGAAGCAGTTTCAAGGGTGTAAGTTTCATTCCTGAGGGGATGGACCCCGGCGTCTGAAAAAAAGCACTTCCTGTTGAAAGTGGGCGGGGCTTAGGGCTAGACCAGAATTGGTGATATGAATCTGTTCAGGGCCGGACCCTGATTAATCCCTGCAAGTCTGATGGGGATTGGATCAGAATTGAGGGATTTATAGTGATTTATGATGTCATGGCGTCTTATCGAAGTTCGCCATGGCGCAACGGTCTCGCCCTGCAGCGTAGAGCAACAGTTTTCACTGGATATCATCACCAACTTGTTTTCTGCTGTCTGACCCAGTTTGGACCTGGTTGTGTCCAAAACTTCAGATAAATCGGTCTCCAAGTAAAAACCATGACTTTCTGTCACCAGGGGGCGTGGCCAATTCATAACCCAAATATTGACGTGTAGATGTGTTCAGGATCGGACTGGCATCATACATGGCCATTTTGGTTCAGATACATTGTTTTATGTGGAAGTTATATCACTTTCGTTCTTCACGGCGAGAAGTCAAACTTTGAGGCCCCACCCCCTCCATGCCCTTTCTCCTATTAGAAAACTTTCAATAACTTTTAAAGAGACATGTCTTCTGGACATCCTGAGCTATTTTGGTAGCGGTACGAAGAAATCTCTGGGAGGAGATAGATTTTGAAAATGTCAGTAAAACGCCAAAATGGCGACTTTGACCCAAAATGGCCGACTTCCTGTTGGTTTTAGGCTGTTACTCCAAGAGGATTTTTTGTTCGCCCGAACATTTGGAATACATGTAGCGATTTTCATAAAGATTGATGAGGTGCAGTGGCAGGGCATCATAAATAGGTGGCGCTCTCATTCAATTTTGCCCGAACAGTCCCGAGCACCACAAAATACGTAAATTTACACATTCCCTTGGGGGGGTACGCAAAATTAGGCGCGTTTTCGCGCATGTTCAGGTCCCCTAAAATGCAATTTACTTTTGACAAGAAGAAGAAGAATAAGGAAGAAACGGAGCAATTACAATAGGCCTTCGCACCGCCTTCGGTGCTCGGGCCTAATAAGGAAGAAACGGAGCAATTACAACAGGCCTTCGCACCGCCTTCGGTGCTCGGGCCTAATTAAAGCTGCAAGCAGCGTTGGAGGCCTTCGCACCTCTGGCGCCGCTTCGGCCTATTGCACCGCCCCATGATCCCGCAACCTCCCTCCAGCAGTACAGCCGCTATCGCCCACAGCCATATACCCATTCTTCCAGAGCTTATCTCCATCAAGAGGTGAGTTTCCGTATGAGAGGATCAACTTGCACCTCAGCCTTTCCAGTGACGACATCTGAAGGATTCATGACCTTGTGTCTTACAAACTGTGTTGAATTCCCACAAACTGGAGCATGATTTTATCAAGAGGAAAATTCCACGTGGCCACTAGGTGGTGGTAAAGTTGTTTTAATGTAGGACCATGTTCAGGTTGGAACTCTAATGAGAACAGGAAAATATTAGCTCAATTGGTCAACTGACAGCAGGGTTAGTGCCACTTCCTGTATAATGGCGAATGATTTAAACCATCACAGAAAGCCATTTTAATCATGATGCTGTAAGAAGTCAGTCATATTTTCAACCGTGAGTTCATGAAGGATGATAGTAATGACTGTTAATTGGTTTAAAATGTATTAAGAGGTTAAAATGGTGGGACTTCCTGTTTCCATGGGGTGGGGCTATGGCGTTGACAACATCAGTACATGAAAAGGCTTGTTTGAATGTCCTGGCATGTTATATAAATATGCCATATTTCGTCAATGTCAGTCAAAGCAGTACTTGAGGCTGATAGATTAAATATTTATAGGGGGCACTAGAAAGCCATATTACCAGCATATGTGTATTTGAATCAGTTCCAGGCCTGACCACTGTCCTCCCTACTGAGTTTGGTGGAGATCAGAAGTACATTGGGTCAGTTACAAGTACTTCCTGTTTCACAGCGAATTATATAACCATCACAGGAAGCCATTTTGATCATCATTTTGCAAGAAGCCAGTCATATTTTCAACCATGAGTTCATGAAGGATGATATTAATGAGTTTGAATTGATTTTAGAGGTATTAAAGGCTTAAAATGGTGGGACGTCCTGTTCCCAGGGGGCGGGGCTATGGCGTTGACTACATCAGGACATGAAGAGGCTTTTTTGTTTGTCCTGGCATGGTATATAAATATGCCACATTTTATCGATGTCGTTGAAAGCAGTGGTTGGAGCTGATAGATTAAATATTTATAGGGGGCGCTATAGAGCCACATAACCAGCATATGTCTATTTGAATCAGATCCAGGCCAGACCACTGTCCTCCCTGCAGAGTTTGGTGGAGATCGGGAGTACATTGGGTCAGTTACAAGTACTTCCTGTTTCATGGCGGTGGACGCCATTCGCCATGGTTTTCCTTAGCGAAGGAACTTGAGGGCTTTTTTCTGTAGTATCATGAAAGGGTTTGACCTGATCTGAAGCACTTTAGAATGTGTGAGACTCATTCCTGAAGAGAGGGACCCCGTGTCTGAAAAGGGCATTTCCTATTTCAAGTGGGCGGGGCTTTGGCCAAGACCAGAAGTAGTTGTATGTATCTGTTCAGGAGCAGACCCTGATTAATCACTGTAAGTGTGATGGTGATTGGATGAAAATTGAGGGATTTATACTGATTAATGATGTCATGGCGTCTTATCCAAGTTTGTCTTGGCGCCACGGTCTCGCCATGCAGCGATGAGCAATGTCCACGTGACAACATCTGGACATGTAGATATGGTTGGCCTGGAACTGAAGTGAAACATGTGCAGTTTGGTACAAAATGAGTGTTGTATGTCAGAAATAATGGATTCCGTGCGTGATGGCGAAACATCAAAACTTGATGAGGCGCCGCCGCTGAACGCCACCTCCTATTAGAAAATTTTCAATAACTTTTGACCACACCTGCCTCTGGAGTGTTCAGACTGAGTTTAAGGTAAATACGATAAAATCTGTAGGAGGAGTTTGTTCAAATGCAAGGCAAAGAAACAGGCAAAAATGACCCCAGAAATGACACTTTTTTCAAAATGGCCGACTTCCTGTTGAAGATATCATTTAGGTCCAAGAGGCTTTTTTGTACATCCTTCCAAGTTCTATCAATATACCGGATTTCAGCCATATCGCTCAATGTAGTGGGCAGATATGATCAATTAAATATTTGTAGGGGGCGCTATTGAGCCATATTGCAATTTTTGCAGCATATGTCAATGCCACTGAGTTCCCGACCTGACTGCACTTCTTCCTGACAAGTTTGGTGGTGATCAACGTTACAATGGGTCAGTTTCAAGTACTTCCTGTTTGATGGCGTCGGACCACTATTCGCCATGGTTACGTTTGGCAAAGGAACTTGAGATTTTTATTGTGATATCATGAAAGGGTTTGACCTGTTGTGAAGCACTTTCAAGTGTGTAGGTTTTATTCCTGAGGAGATGGACCCCGGCGTCTGACAAAAAGCACTTCCTGTTGAAAATGGGCGGGGCTTAGGGCTTGTCTGGAATTGGTCATATGGATCTGTTCAGGGCCGGACCCTGATTAATCCCTGCAAGTCTGATGGGGATTGGATCAGAATTGAGGGATTTATAGTGATTTATGATGTCATGGCGTCTTATCAAAGTTCGCCATGGCGCCACGGTCTCGCCCTGCAGTGTAGAGCAATAGTTCTCACTGGATGTCATCACCAACTTGTTTTCTGCTGTCTCACCCAGTTTGGACCTGGTTGTGTCCAAAACCTCAAATAAGTGGCTCTCTGAGTAAAAACCATGATTTACTGTCGCCAGGGGGCGTGGCCAATTCATAACCCAAATATTGACATGTAGATGTGTTCAGGGTGGGACTGGCATCATACATGGCCATTTTGGTTCAGATATATTGTTTTATGTGGAAGTTATATCACTTTCGTTCTTCACGGCGAGACGTCAAACATTGAGGCCCCACCCCCTCCATGCCCTTTCTCCTATTAGAAAACTTTCAATAACTTTTAAAGACACATGCCTTCTGAACATCCTGAGCTATTTTGGTAGCGTTATGATGAAATCTCTAGGAGGAGATAGATTTTGAAAATTTCAGTAAAACGCCAAAATGGCGAATTTGACCCAAAATGGCCGACTTCCTGTTGGTTTTAGGCTGTTGCTCCAAGAGGGTTTTTTGTTCGCCCGAGCATTTAGAATACATGTAGCAATTTTTATAAAGACTGATGACGTGCAGTGGCGGGGCATCATAAATAGGTGGCGCACTCATTCAATTTTGCCCGAACAGTCCCGAGCACCCCAAAATACGTAAATTTACGCATTCCTTTGGGGGGGTACGCAAAACTAGGCGCGTTTTCACGCATGTTCAGGTCCCCTACCATGCGATTTACTTTTGAGAAGAAGAATAATAAGAAGAAGAAGAATAAGGAAAAAACGGAGCAATTACAACAGGCCTTCGCACCGCCTTCGGTGCTCGGGCCTAATAAGGAAAAAACGGAGCAATTACAACAGGCCTTCGCACCGCCGTCGGTGCTCGGGCCTAATAAGGAAAAAACGGAGCAATTACAACAGGCCTTCGCACCGCCTTCGGTGCTCGGGCCTAATTAAAGCTGCAAGCAGCGTTGGAGGCCCTCGCACCTCTGGCGCCGCTTCGGCCTATTGCACCGCCCCATCGACCAACAGCCCCACTCCAGCAACACAGCCGCTCTTTCCCAGAGCCATAAACCCATTCTTCCAGAGTTTATCTCCATCAAGAGGTGATTTTCGTCATGAGAGGATCAGCTTGCACCTCAGCCTTTCCAGTCATGGGATCTGAAGCATTCATGACCTTGTTTCATACAAACTGTGTTGAACTCACACAAACCGGAGCATGATGTCATCAAGAGGAAAATTCCACGTGGCCACTAGGTGGCGCTATAGTCGTTTTCATGTAGAACCATGTTCAGGTTGGAACTGTAATGAGAACAGGAAAATATCAGTTCAACTGGTCAACTGACAGCAGAGCTAGAGCCACTTCCTGTTTCATGGCGAATGATATAACCATAGGGGGCGCTATAGAGCCAAATAACCAGCATATGTCTATTTGAATCAGTTCCAGGCCTGACCACTGTCCTCCCTGCAAAGTTTGGTGGAGAACAGGAGTACATTGGGTCAGTTACAAGTACTTCCTGTTTCATGGCGGTGGACGCCATTTGCCATGTTTTGCTTGAGGAAGGAACTTGAGGTTTTTTTTCTCTAATATCATGAAAGGGTTTGAACTGATCTCAAGCACTTTTGAGTGTGTGAGGTTAATCCCTGCCGAGAGGGACCCTGCTGCAGGAAAAAGGCACTTCCTGTTTCATGTGGGCGGGGCTTAGGCCAAGACCAGAAGTAGTTACATGTATCTGTTAAGGAGCAGACTCTGATTAATCAGTGCAAGTGTGATGCTGATTGGATGAAAATTGAGGGATTTATACTCAATAATGATGTCATGGCATCTTATCCAACCTTGTGATGGCGCCACGGTCTCGCCATGCAGCGTTGAGCAATGTCCAGATGACAACATCTGGACATGTAGATGTGGTCGGCATGGAGCTGAAGTGAAACATGTGCAGTTTGGTGCAAAATGAGTGTTGTATTTCAGAAATAATGGATTCCATGCTTGATGGCGAAACATCAAAACTTGATGAGGCGCCGCCGCTGAACGTCACCTCCTATTAGAAAATTTTCAATAACTTTTGACCACGCATGCCTCTGGAGTGTTCAGACTGAGTTTGAGGTGAATACGATAAAATCTGTAGGAGGAGTTCGTTCAAATGCAAGGCAAAGAAACATGCAAAAATGACCCCGGAAATGACAATTTTTTCAAAATGGCCGACTTCCTGTTGAAGTTATCATATAGGTCCTGGAGGCTTTTTTGTACATCCTTCCAAGTTCTATCAATATACTGGACTTCAGCCATATTGGTCAATGTAGTGGGCAGATATGATCAATTAAATATTTGTAGGGGGCGCTATAGGGCTATATTGCAATTTTTGCAGCATATGTCAATGCGGCTGAGTTCCCAACCTGACCGCGTTCCTTCCTGCCAGGTTTGGTCGAGATCAGCAGTACAATGGGTCACTTAGAAGTACTTCCTGTTTGATGGCGTCGGAGCACTATTCGCCATGGTTACGTTTGGCGAAGCATCTTGAGATTTTTATTGTGGTATCATGAAAGGGTTTGACCTGTTGTGAAGCACTTTCAAGTCTGTAAGTTTCATTCCTGAGAAGATGGATCCCTGCGTATGAAAAAAAGCACTTCCTGTTGGAAGTGGGCGGGGCTTAGGGCTAGTCTGGTATTGGTCATATGGATCCGTTCAGGGCGGGATGCTGATTAATCTCTGCAAGCCTGATGGGGATTGGATTAGAATTGAGGGATTTATAGCGATTTATGATGTCATGGCGTCTTATCGAAGTTCGCCATGGCGCCACGGTCTCGCCCTGCAGCGTAGAGCAATGGTTTTCACCAGATATCATCACCAACTTGTTTTCTGCTGTCTGACCCAGTTTGGACCTGGTTGTGTCCAAAACGTCAGATAAGTGGGTCTCCAAGTAAAAACCATGACTTCCTGTCACCAGGGGGCGTGGCCAATTCATAACCCAAATATTGACATGTAAATGTGTTCAGGATGGGACTGGCATCATACATGGCCATTTTGGTTCAGATACATTGTTTTATGTGGAAGTTATATCACTTTCGTTCTTCACGGCGAGACACCAAACTTTGAGGCCCCACCCCCTCCATGCCCTTTCTCCTATTAGAAAACTTTCAATAACTTTTAAAGACACATGCCTTCTGGACATCCTGAGCTATTTTGGTAGCGGTACGATGAAATCTCTAGGAGGAGATAGATTTTGAAAATGTCAGTAAAACGCCAAAATGGCGACTTTGATCCAAAATGGCCGACTTCCTGTTGGTTGTAGGCTGTTGCTCCAAGAGGATTTTTTGTTCGCCCGAACATTTAGAATATATGTAGCGATTTTCATAAAGATTGATGATGTGCAGTGGCGGGGCATATTAAATAGGTGGCGCTCTCATTCAATTTTGCCCGAACAGTCCCAAGCACCCCAAAATATCAAATTTTTCGCATTCCTTTGGGGGGGTACACAAAAATAGGTGCGTTTTCGTGCATGTTCAGGTCCCCAAAAATGCCTCCAATGTTTAAGAAGAAGAAGAAGAAGAAGAAGAAGAAGAAGAAGAAGAAGAAGAAGAAGGAAGAAACGGAGCAATTACAACAGGACTTCGCACCGCCTTCGGTGCTCGGGCCTAATTAAAGCCGCAAGCGGCATCCATCGGGTCCGAGCGGCTTGGACCCCGCCACCCAATGTCGCCATGACAACAGGTGGTGTAATGCGTTAAGGACCCAACCTGTATGAATCATGTCAAGTTTGGTGCAGTTCCCATGTATTCCTATGGAGATATGAGCAAACCGTGTTTCATGGCGAGAAGGCTTTTTCCGTTGGTTGCCACGGTTACAGGGTTTTTCCTATTAGAAAGATTTGAATAGCGTTTGGTCCCCAACTTGTCAGGAACGTTCTCACCAAGTTTGGAGTCGGTTGCCACGGTAACACGCTTTCTGCTATTAGAAAGATTTGAATAGCGTTTGGTCCCCAACTTGTCAGGAAGCTTCCCACCAAGTTTGGAGTCAATCGCACGAATCCCCTCAGAGTAGTTCGTTCAAGTACGATGTGTGTAAAGTGCCAAAAATGGCAAAAAAATGGCCGTACACGCCAAGATGGCGGGCACCACGTTGCCATGGCAACAGGTGTTAAATTGACTTTTTTGCTTGACTCGGGGTGGTACACGTGTGTGCCGAGTTTCGTGTTCCTACGTGGAAGTAGACTTTTGGGACCCCATTCATTTGGGGAATTTCATTTTTTTTCTAGGTGGCGCTGTTGAGCCACTTTTGCATTGAAGTGTATGCAGACCTTAGAATATAGCCATTTTCGCGGGGCTTGACGTGTGTGCCAAGTTTCACAACTTTTCATGGGTGTTTAGGGGGTCAAATTAGGCCTCGAAGCGCTTAGAAGGAGGAGGAGGAGGAGAATAATAAACATTTCAGGAACAATAGGGCCCCGCCATACTTTGTATGGCTCGGACCCTAATAAACATTTCAACTACAATAGGGTCTCGCCATACTTTGTATGGCTCGGACCCTAATAAAGCCGCAAGCGGCACCCATCGGGTCCGAGCCTCCTGGCCCCCGCCACCCGTGTCATTCACCTTTTTAGCTCAAGCCATAAGAGCGTGGCGTGACGTATGTGTCACATACAGTTTCTGAGACAGTTCGTTTCAATTTATGGAATAAAGTTTGTTCAAAATCCTGTTGAACACAATGTCATACTTGTCCTCTGTTCCCTAATAGATACCCAGAAGCAGAAAACCATATTATATTAATTTTAATATATCATATGGTAATAAATGGTAGATACCATTATTTACATTTTGTTAAAGGGCCAAATCATATTTAAAAATGTGTACTTTTCTTACCATTTTTTCATGGGACAGGCATAGATGGGTTAACTCAGCACGGTTTACCTGTGTGATTGTTTTCAAATAATGTATATGGAGGTGGCTGAGTCCTAAACAATAGAAAGCCAGCACTTCTCTCCAACCAGAGGGAACCTATTTCCATGGCAACAGGTGTTTTCATGTGTTAAGGACCTAACAAGTATGAATACTGTCAACTTTGGTGCAGATCCCATGTATTTGTTTGCAGATATGAGCTAACCATCACAAATCATTGTGCAGTTAGTGTCATGGACAATTCACTCAGTCATAAGAAGTTGAAAATTAGTGACAAGCTTACACTGCTGATAGAGAAATAATAGACAAACTACTGTATGAAGCCCAAAGACACTAGAAAAATTACAGTTTTGCTTCAGTAGAGAGAAAATGTTAGTGGATGACATTAAATAGATGATGCATAGAAGCTTCCTCATTCCCTTAAATCCACAGTTTTGTTGTGGATTTAAGGGATGTATATATATATAGATATATATACATATATATATAGTACAGCCATTGAAGACCCATCTCTTTTGAATACATTCGATGAGTGTTTCAGAACATTTGTGTTGTAAATCAGCTGAAGAAGACCAGATATTAAATAACTATTATGTTTTTTTCATTTTAGTTTTTTCCATTGTATTTCTGCACTTTTTACAAATTGAGATCATGTGCCTTGTTTTCCAGTAAATGACTGAAACGTGTTTTATTATTATATTCCATTTATAAAGGCAGATTTAAAATAAATATATTGGGTCATTTGAAACCAATTGTTAGTAGTTTAATAACCCATATTTTAATATATATATATAACTATATAACTATACAGCCAGGTCATTTTAATCCATTTTTAGAGTAGAAAATATTAACCAATGTGCTGGGTCCAACACATAACCCATTCCTGCTGATTTAAAATAAAGCAGTGCCAAGTCGATCCATATTTGACCCAGCAGCAGGGTTAAGATTGGGTTATTTTTGAACCCAGCAGTTTTTAGAGTATGTGTGTGTATACATGTATGTACATACATATACACACACCACACATCCTTTAACAGACAATGCCTCAACAGCAGGATTAATGACAAAGACAGCTTGGTCCTGCTGGATATAAGTCATAATATTAGTTTAAGAAAACAAAGAAAAAAGATGTGATTGTTAAGAAAATATTAATTATTCAGTTATTCTGCTTATGTCAGTGCCTGGTGTTAGTTCATATTTAACAATAGTTTTATGATTAGAACAATAAACAGGGTTACAGATGTAATTATTATTAAGCTCACATAACAAAAAGTGGATGGTATTAGGTATTATATAGTGATATAATAGTGTTGCCTTCTATACATTAGGATAATAAAATGGCAGTCATCATTCGAAGCATCTACAGACACTTGTCCAAGTTGAGGACCTGAAAGTGGGGTAAAATGTATTCTAAAATATTACACTGCCGCAGATCACGTGACTACCTGCAGTCACCACAGCAACCTAAAAAATCTTTCCTTATATTGTATGTTATTATTTATTTTTTGTTTATCCATTTTTTGCTGAGTTCTGTTTAATCAGCCTGTTTGTTGTTTTTCTTGCACTGTTAAGACCTTCACACCGCAATGCATTGTGGTATAATTCTTTCCGGTCTTGTGTTGACAAGGATCTTAACTCTGATTGGATGACGTTCGGATTTTTGAAAGATGCACTTTTCGTCGGACATTTTGTGTGTCTGTAAACGAGCCTCGGTCTTTTCAGCTCAGCTTCTGAACAGACAGCACGTCCAGTTCATAGCAGACTGAAAAACTTTGCCTTCTTGTGGATTTATCCAGCAAACTTCGAACTTTTCGATCCAGGACACCTTCTTCAGCTTCTCGGACGTGTTTGTGGCTTTGCTTGGTAAGTTTAAGATTTTTATTAATGGAAAAGAAACTTTTTTCTACACCGTGTTAGCTTACAGCAGGTCGAAGTGGATTAATGTGACGTGTAACCTGTTAAATACTCTGCATTAAAATGATAGTTTATCACTATTATTATTATTTAAAGTGAACTAAAATAATAATGTCTTAACACTACTGTCCAAAGCAATCGAATATTTAGTAAAATAAATCCCCAGGATATATATTTAGGAGAAGCAAGCTAGGCTAGCTGGTGTTTTTTTTATTTTTTTTTTTTTTTAGGATCATGTTTCTGCTTGCTTTGTTTATTGCTGTGTGTTTCTGATTTAAGCTCCTTATTTGCTAAACATTTAACATTTATCACGTTTTTACTGTGATAATGGGGTGATTCCCTCTGCTAAAATACTTTATCATGATAGTTGTTACACTTAGATTAGTGAGGTGTGACATACAAGTTCGTGGTTCGATCATTCTGTGTTACAAGCATTACTTAGTGGCAATATAATTTAATTATGAATTTTCCACTTCTGATTTATGGAGAACGTAAAGTGACACAATGAATTAATTAAATATATCATTCAATAATTACTTAAATGTGTCATTATATAATTAAAATGATAATGACATACATAAATGTGTTATTAAATAATGAAAATGATAATTAAATACATAAATGTGTTATGAAATGTATCATTAATTAATTAAAATACAAATGAATATGTGTAAAAACATAATTATTTCTCTATTTCATTATTTATTTCTCTGGTGTTATATGTTTTTTTTAGAATCATGTTTGCTGGTTTATTGCGGTGTGTTTCTGGTTTAAGCTCCTTATTTGCTAAACATTTAATGCCGTTTTTACTGTGATAATGGGGTGATTCCCTCTGCTAAAATTCTTCATCATGATAGTTATTACACTTAGATTAGTGAGGTGTGACATACAAGTTTGTGGTTCAATCATTCTGTGTTACAAGCATTACTTAGTGGCAATATAATTTAATTATGAATTTGCCACTTCTGATTTATGGAGGACGTAAAGTGACACAATTGAATTAATTAAATATATCATTCAATAATTACTTAAATGTGTCATTATATAATTAAAATGATAATGACATACATAAATGTGTTATTAAATAATGAAAATGATTATTAAACACATAAATGTGTTATTAAATGTATCTTTAATTAATTAAAATACAAATGAATATATGTAAAAACATATAATTATTTATGAAATAATTATAAATGTTTTTCAAATTGATCTTTTTATTGTATAAATTAACTTTTTAAATTTAAAATTATATGAATTAATCTATTCTCTCTTTTTTTTTAAACAATTTATCACTTCTTATGAAAATGCATATATTGCATCACCCTACTGGTCTTCCATAGGATTCTGCCTTGAATCATTCTTGGGACACTTATCAATCTGGCGAGCTGTGGCAGCAGCCTGGGTTACACACAAACGCAAGCAGCAACGAAATAAATAACATTAATCTAATCTATTATGCTTTGTTTCTACATCAATGCAGTTTCATCCATTCTTGCATCTCCATGTATCGTAGAAACAATAGGTTCAACACTCCTACTCTTTTGACATCTTTTGCAATTCACATGTCTGTTGTGTTTTGAGAGGGGTATGGCTTGATGATAGAACATGCCTGGGTCTCCGTTTGTGATTGGTTAGGAGGAAGTAATAACTGTAGTTTTAAGCTATACGATGGACTGTGAAGATGCACAACCCTATTGCACAATAGCATAAAATGGCCAGACCATTACTTAAAATATGTTTTTAAATGTTATCTATCATATATATATATATATATATATATATATATATATAGTCTAACTTATTTTGTCTCTGTTTTCCAGTACTTGTGTAAGATTGTTTGTGTGAGTGGGTGTGTTGCTCTCTGCTGGGTGTGTGTTTGTGTGTGCGCGCCAGGGTGCGTGTGTGTGTGGGTTGTTTTTTTTTCTAGAGATGCCGAGGAAGAAGAACTTCAGGATTTCGCAGGCGGCTCGGAGGAGGGCTGCTAGCAGACTGACCCTTGACGTTTCTCCTCAGCTTCCCATGGACCGCTGTGCACGTATGTATCCAAGCATTTTTAATTGGTTGTGATTCAGTGATTGACAATCAAGTGTGCACATATTCTGTGATTGTACTGATATGTTTTTTTCTGTATGTCTGTAGCGCATGGCACTGGGCACCGGCACAAGGTGAAGAGGTGGGAGGTGTCGGTGCTCACAGGGCGGCAGCACAAGTTGGTTCTTCCGTCGGAGTCCCACGGCAAAAAGGTAATGCTGTGTTTGAAATATACTAACGTAATAAAAACCCAAGTGAACAATACACGGTGCTAAAAATACCAACATCTTTTCATTCAGGTGGTTTTTGCTATTGGTGACTCCCATCTTCGAAGCCTTGCAGGTATGTACTTATATTTTTATGTTCAAAAAAGTATTAATGTACTGTATTAATGTATTTTATAAAATGTTACACAGACAAACAAATACAGTCGAAACTTTCTTTGTCTTTTAGATGGCATCGTGCGGTTGCCTGAGGGTCGTCTGGCGTGGGGGTTCATGTCAACGCCGGGGGCAAGCGCCACCGAGTTGAGAACTGAGGTGCTTCATGCTGAGGTGCCTCAGGATCCCGACTTGGTGTGTGTCTTGGCTCCGAGCAACGACTTGACCGCCAAGCACACCATCGGTCGTGCGGCTGCAGACTTCGAGCGGTACCTAGCCTCCGTCTGCAGTCGCTGGCCGAAGGTGTGTGTGCTGGACTTTCCTCCGAGGTTGACCGTTGAGGACTCCCTGCAAGAGCTCTACCGCCAGGAGTTCCACCGGGTGGCAGCCCGCATGGGTACTTGAAAATATGTGCTTGCGCTGTTGCATGTTTATCGCAGATTACATCAGAAATATGGCTGTAGTTTATCTTCAGTGTAGTGGTATATAGATGTCTAAATTCTGTTGTTTTACAAGCATAAAGAGCTCTGCTATGTGTTTTTGTTTAAGCTGTGAAGTACTTCCACATCGCGGACCACTTCCCCCGGCAGTGTCTCAACCTGTGGAGTCGCGATGGTGTAAGTAGAGCATTTTTCTTGTCATGGTTTGATGCAATCGTGTTCATGTCAGAGGCTGAGATGGAATCCAGGACCTTCTGATCTTGAGATGATAGACTATCTGTGTAGAGCTGTGTGTATCTAGTGAGAGATTTTGTGGAAAAAGATACATTTCATGAATGTCGTCCTCGTAGGTCCACCTGAGTGATGACGTCGGCATGGAGATCTTCGCCCAGCTGCTGTGGACGGTTGCTTACACGGTTGTCCTTTTAATTTTAAACAGTTAAATCGTCTTATGAAATATATGCAAGCATTCACTTGATGTAATTTTGCCTGCTGACCAAGTGTGGAAAAGGCATCTTGTTAATGATTATGTCTTTATTTTTTGATTAAAGCAACTGGAGACCGTGCCGCCAGCCCCGCCGGTGTCTCGTCCATCCCCACCTTCTCGCTTCACTCCCCGTGTGGTTGTGAAGGGAGAGGTGAGGGTGCGTCACAGCCCTGGCCCCGAGGAGTGGACTGTCGTTGGTCCGAGCGGCAAGGTAATAATATGGCATGAAATGTCACAGCTGTCAGACTCACATTTGATTGATTTTTCACAGACCAAAATCCCCTTTGTTTATTTTGTCTATATATTTTTTCTCTTTCAGTCCTCTGGAGGATGCAGTGCAGTTCAGCGGGAGGTTCGTATGATATTTGTATAGAAAAACATGAAGTGTAATATTTGCTGGAAGTTAAATGGTTAAAGCAGTAAAAGCCAACGTTTGTGTATATCTGTTTCTGTATTTCTAGCCGGCTGGCATCCCCCTGAATCCTGTGCTGTTCAGCAGTGAGATGTTGGAGGAGATGGAGAAGGTTTCTCCATCAAATCTGACATCTCCTGCTGACTTTGCTGGTGTTTCACCGCCAAAGGTAAATTGCATCCAGACAAACATGTGTTTAGGGGTTATCATAAAATGTTTTATTCTGAAAGTCTAAATGATTAACGATAGCCTTCTATAACGCTAAATGTGTTCTGTGTCCATATCATTTTGGACAGACGCTGCGTGTGAAACACCACTCCAAGAGGACTCGAAGGGTAAGTAGATTTTGGAAATAAATCTTTGTATTTATTATTTTTCCTGTGTTTGTGAAGTGAAATAAACTTTGTTTTCGTTTCTTTTCTATTTGAGGCCGCATCCAGCCGAGGGATTTCTTCTGACTCCAAGGCCGCTCTGGAGTCGAAGAAGGTAAGAAATGTAATTGTGCTTAAGATTTGTGTATTTTTGTGTGCGTGTGTGTGTCTGTGTGTGTATATGTGTATATAAATGTATACATGTATCATATGTGTGTATCATCTCTGAAGATGTGTCTTTGCAATTTTTGTCTTGAGGTCGGGGCAACGTCCAGGCATCCGGTCCCTTCTGGCCGCACTGACGAGAGGACGGTGAGTACCATTTACATGAACAATATCTGTAAAGTATATCTTATTTGTTAATTAAGGAAAAAACACATTTTTGATGTATTTAGGGCAGGGGTGGCCAACGTCGGTCCTCGAGAGCCACAATCCTGCAGGTTTTACATACATCCCTGCACCAACACACCTGACTCAAATTAAATGAATCCTACAGCCTATAAGGATCTGCACAATGACTCATGAGTTTAAGTCAGGTGTGTCGGTGCAGGGATGCATGTAAAACCTGCAGGATTGTGGCTCTCGAGGACCGACGTTGGCCACCCCTGATTTAGGGGTTTTGCTAAATTGTTTTAAAGTATCAATTTTACACATACTCAGCATGACAGAACAAATGTCAGTGCACAGACAGCAGTTTATTACACATGACAGTGATTAGAGCCCATTGCATGTTGATATCCTTTATGGTTAGGTTGAGACAACACAGAGCCCGGGTGTGTTGTCTTCTACTGATGAAGATGAGGCAACTACTGTGGAGGTAAGTGAGGTGAGTATGGGTAATGTTGATGTTGTTAGGGGTTCAGTTCACCAGGGGCACAGTCGGTTTAGGAATCCGGGAGTTCAGTGTATGGCGATAGGGTTGGTTAGTTTGGCCAGACATATGGTGTCTAGTGTGTTCAATTGGAAGACAGAAGATTTAGATTTAGCTCTGTGGTTAGGAGATCAGCTTTATACGCATCTGAAGGACGATGGTCTAATTCCTCCAGGAGAAGACTTTTTGATGATCCCAGAGTTGCCGAAAGAGCACGTTTTATACTGGCAGAACTTTAAGTTTGCGTTCCCTGAGACTGTTAGTGGTGATGTCACTGTGACTGAAGGAGAGTTCATTGAGTGTGGAGCATATGTGACTCTAGAACATGGGCTGGAAAGGATGTTATCTCAGTACCAGACATGTCTTTTGACCTTGTGTTCAAATACATGTGCGGTAATTTCTGCTAGTGGTAGGTTTGCTGTTGTTGATTCTCATTCACGCAGTGCTACTGGCATGGTGGATGTTAATGGTACCAGTGTAGTTTTGTACTTTGGTTCCATTAGGGAAGTGTTTGATCACTTTAGTTGTTTGGCAGTGATGTTTGGTGGTAGTAGCAAGCCTTTTGAAATAAATGGTGTTGATGTGAGTAGGGAGTGTGATGTGTCGAGTAGCTTATTTGTTGGTGAATCTGATGATGGCAATAAGCAACGTGTAAAACGTCAGCTGTCAGCAGATTGTGAAGAAATTGGCCTTTCCAGCCCATCTAAACATACACCAAAGAAAGGCCGTATTAATGTTTCGATGGTTGTTTCAGATGAGGAGTTTGCTGATGAGGAACAGGTTTTGGTAAGTCGGCAGGTTAGTTCAGATGTGGAAGTAGTCAGTGAAGGACATGAAAAGCTTATGTTTAACCCTCTCTGTGCAAATACTTGTCAAAGATTGTGTACCAAATTAAATATAGAGTATGAAAGTGTAAATAGCTCTGCCTCTAGTCGTGTCGGCGAATTAGGCGTTCCGTGCCAAAATAGAGACATAGTTGCTGATGGTAGCTGCTATTTTAGGGCTGTTTCTCAGGCAGTGAGTGGCACACAAAAGCATCACATCAAAATTAGGAGAGCGGTTGTTAAATATTTATTGAAAAATGATTTAAAATATAAAAGTAGTTTGAGAGAAGGTTATTCCTCTGTGGCAGATTACGTCGACAAATCAAAAATGCGTTACGTTAGCAGCTGGGCGACAGAATTAGAAATACAAGCCACAGCAGATTTATTAGGTATTAATGTCTTTACATTTAATGATGGTCGTTGGTTAAAGTATGGATGCAGTAGCAGTTGTGTGTCAGAAAAATCCATTTATTTAGAAAACTGCCTTGGTAATCATTATGAAACTGTAGTTTGCGTTAACGAACCCAAACTAGAAAGTTGTTATGGGTACTGTAAAGTAATGTTTCATCCGAAAGTGACACGTCAGTTTGCAAAAAGGACATAGAGCGCGACAGAGGTTTGAATCTTTCTAAATATAATAAGGTAATGAGAAGAACCCAAATTAGGAATATAAATAAACGAAAATATGCAATAGATGCATGTCACCGACAAAACCTGAAGGAGCAAAGGAAACTAAAATATGTTTTAGATGCGCGTCACTGTGAAAATGTGAAAGGCCGTTAAAAAATAAGATATACACTAGATGCGCGTCACCGTGAAAATGTGAAAGACAGTGCAAAAATAAGATATGCAAAAGATGCGCGTTATCGTGAAAATGTGAAAGGCCGAAGCAAAATAAAATATGCACTTGATGCGCGTCATCGTGAAAATGTTAAAGATCAAAGCAAAATAAAATATGCAAAAGATGCGCGTCATCGTGAAAATGTTAAAGATCAAAGCAAAATAAAATATGCAAAAGATGCGCGTCACCGAGAATCCGTGAAGGACCAAAGCAAAAGAAAATATGCAAAAGATGCGCGTCACAGAGAATTAGTCAAACGAGTTGTGAAATCAAAGAGACAAGAAATTAAAGTTAAAGACAAAACACAGAATATGGAGTTCTTCACTGAGAGGTTTTTAAACAAAGTTGAACATGGTCCTGAGTATATCTGTTGTGTCTGTTTCAGGCTGTTGTTTCCACATCAGGTGTTAAGTTGTAGAAAGGAAGCTTATAACAAGACTGCGGCCATAGCTTCTTTAGCAGATAGGTGTATTAAAACCGACTATTTACATGAATGTAGGGAGGATTGTGTTCAGCCGTGTAAGATTATGGCTTCAAGTAGAGGGCATCTTTGGATTTGTTACACTTGTCATCATAAAATTTCACATGAGCAAATGCCTGCTGAAAGTGTAACAAATAATTTGGTAGTAGATCCAGTTCCCCCAGAATTGGCTTGTTTGAATAGGTTAGAACAACATTTGATTGCTTTAAATATTCCGTTCATGAAAATGCTTGCATTACCCAAAGGTGGCCAAAATGGAGTTCATGGACCAGTAACCTGCGTTCCATCCAACGTAGTTCAAACATCTAAAATGTTGCCCCGATCAAATATGGAGGGCTCTTTATTGGCAGTAAAATTAAAACGTAAGTTAACTTATAAAGGCCATTATCAGTATGAGTTTGTGGATACGATGCATATTAGGCAAGCTTTACGGTTTTTAAAGCAATCAAATAAGTTTTATAAAGACATAGATTTTAATGAGGAATGGATTAATGAGTTGTGTGTCTTAGACCATCCTGAGGATGAAGAGAAGGAGAATGCAGAAGTAGACAATGCAGAAGTAGTTGAGAGTACTGGGGATGATGTTGAAGATAATGAGTTGCTGCATGATCGACAGCAACATTGCATGTTTTCAGATACGTGTCTAATGCCTGTAGATATTGGTCAGGAAGTTCTAGATCAGTATTTTGACAGTATAGTTAATGTTGCACCAGCTGAGGGTAATAATCCAGTTAAGTTGTTGACAGATCGAGAAAATGAAGCAAGGTGTTTCCCAGTGTTTTTTCCTCGAGGTCGTAACATGTACCATGAAAGCCGTGTATATAATTTGTCGTTGTGCCGTTATTTTAATAACCGAATTTTACATGCGGATAGAAGGTTTGCTCAGAATGTAGAGTATATTTTCTTTGCTCAGTACATGTCTGAGGTAGATCAGGTTGTTTCCAAAGTAAGTATAGCATTAAGAAAAGGTAAAGGAGGTGAGGTTAACTTAGAAAAAGCGGAGTCCTTGAAGCAGTTGTTGGATGTAGATGATGGTTTCAGATTTCTTAAGCCGATTAGAGGGACCCCAGCATTTTGGCAGGGAGTACAGAAAGACCTGATGGCTTGTGTTCGGCAACTTGGGATTCCCACGTGGTTTTGTTCATTCTCTTCCGCGGATCTGAGATGGCAAAACCTTCTTAAAACTATTTTAAAACAGGAAGGTCGAACACAGACATTCGAAGAGTTAGAGTGGACTGATAGATGCGATCTGTTGCGTCGTAATCCTGTCACTGCCGCCAGAATGTTTGATTTCCGCTGGCACTGTTTTCTGAAGGAGGTCCTTATGTCTCCTTCAAATCCCATAGGAAAAATTATTGATTACTTTTATCGGGTGGAGTTTCAGTGTCGCGGGAGTCCTCATGTGCACTGTCTTTTCTGGATTGAAAATGCGCCTAAAATTAATACAAACAAAGACGAGGAAGTGGTAGCTTTTATTGATAAGTACGTAACATGTGAGCTACCAGCACAGGATGAGACCTTATTGGAGATGGTCACATCTGTGCAGCAACATTCAAAGAGGCATTCAAAAAGCTGTAAGAAAGGTGGCACTGAATGTCACTTTAATTTTCCCAGACCAGTGTCAGGTAGGACATTTCTTGTTAATGTTCATTTGAATACTACAAATGAGTGTGATAAATGTAAGAATAGGTTCGATCAAAAATACGAAGGAAAACAGTGCACATGTGGAAATGAGTACTACTATAATCTGCTAAAGGTTGATAAGGATTTGGCAGTACGCACTCTGGAGTCAGTGAAAAAGGCGTTAAAAGATGAGAACAAGACGTTTAATAGTTTAGATGAGTTGTTTCATAGTTTAAATATCAATCAGCAAATATTTGAAATACGTTACAAACTTCTAAATATGAATAAAACCCAAATTGTATATAAAAGAGACATTAACGAAGCATGGATTAATCCATATAACGAGTCTCTATTAAAATGCTGGAATGCAAATTTAGATATTCAATTTGTGACAGACGCGTACGCAGTTATAGTATATATTATTTCATACATTAGCAAATCAGAAAAAGAGGTAGGATTGTTGCTTAGTAAAGCTCATAAGGAAGCAACAAAAGATGACAACGTCAGTGCAAAAGAGGCACTGAAACAAATTGGCAGCGTTTATCTAAACAGTCGCGACGTGTCTGCTCAAGAAGCAGTTTATAGATTAACGGGAATGCATTTGAAAGAGAATTCGCGTAGAGTTTATACCAACAGGGGACAAAATAGTTAAAATGAGTAAACCGATTAGTGTAATCCAAGAATGTGGGCTAACGGGAGATGATGTGTGGATGGTTAGTATAGTAGACCGTTATAGAAGTAGGCCTAATAATAGCACTTTTAATGACATGTGCATAGCAACGTTTGTGTCTGAATATCGTCTTTTAAACCGAAATGAAAAGTCAAAAAATGCAATACAATTACAAAGGGGATTAGGGTTTATTCTTAAAAGAACGCGAACAAAACCCGCTGTAGTTCGTTATGCGCGCTTTTCAAAAACAAAAACCCCCGAATTATATTTTAAAAGCCAGTTACAGTTGTTTTTGCCATACCGCGTAGAAGATGACTTAAAAGCTGCTGATTGTGAAACATTTGAACAATTTTATGAAAATGGTTCTGTGATCTTTAGTGATGGATCAGAACACACGGTGAAATCTGTCGTCGATACGAATAGGAACAAATTTGAGGTAGAAGATTCCGAAGAATTAGAAGAGTTGCAAAAGAAACTTGAAAATGAGGGTGGCCCTGAAGTTGCCTGGGGAAATCTGTGCCCCGAAAAAGAAGTAGAGCGTTTAGAGTGTCAAGAAGAAATTAGAGAAAAAGAACAGACACCTGCGGAAGATGCAGAGGAAATAGGTCGGGAACTCGTCGACAACATTCCAGATTTGGCTGTTAGGAATGATCAGGTGTGTCAATTAGAAAAGAACAATAATGTAATTAGTAGGCGTGAGGGCTTAGAATTAATTAGATCTCTGAATGAGATGCAGCTGTCAGTCTTCTATAAAATCCGTAATTGGTGTTTAGATAAAGTCAATGGTAGAAACCCAGAACCCCTCCATGTGTTTATATCTGGAGGAGCTGGAGTTGGAAAGAGCTACCTAGTTAAAGCGATTCAATACGAGGCCACAAGGTTATTGTCACCAAGTTGTCAGAATCCAGATAATATTTGTGTTTTATTAACGGCTCCGACCGGAATAGCTGCTTATAATTTAAAGGCAGCGACTATCCACAGTACATTTGGCATTGGCAAAGACGTGAGCCTACCTTACACACCTTTGAGTGAGGAAAAGCTCAATTCTTTGCGTGTTAAATATAGTGACTTGCAGATAGTCATAATTGATGAAATCTCCATGGTCAATCATAATCTATTGGCTTACGTCCATGGCAGATTAAGACAAATCAAACAAACTGGTGACTATAACGCTTTCGGTAATGTGAGCATAATTGCGGTCGGAGATTTTTATCAGTTGCCCCCAGTAAAAGGAAAAGCGTTGTATATACAAGACGTACAAATGAACTTGTGGTCTAGTTTATTTGAGCTTGTTGAGTTAAAAACAATCGTTAGGCAAAAAGATGAAGAATTTGCGCGAATATTAAATAGAATGCGAACGCATAAAAAAGGTACGCCAATGTTAGCTGACGATATAAACGTCTTAAAACGGTGTGAAACAGGTGAAGAGAGCACAGCCTTGCACATCTTTGCTACAAATTCCCAGGTTGATGAATATAATGAGGAACAGTTAATGAGCATATGTCCTGACCACATAGTTATAACTGCACAGGACTTTGGTTACAATAAAAAAACTGGTAAATTAGAGTTAAAGCCAGATCATCATATTAGGGCCAAGAAAACAGCTTTACAAAGAGAGCTGTTATTGGGTAAAAATGCTCGAGTCATGTTGTCTCAAAACATAGATGTAAATGACGGTTTAGTAAATGGTGTATGTGGCACAGTGATATACATAGAACAGCCTGATAAGAATATGTTTCCTCCCAGAGTATATGTAAAATTTGATGATGATAAGGTAGGCATAAAGAGGAAGAAACAAACCATTTACCCATCAGCAGAGTTAATGGGTTCAGTACCAATTGAACCTCAGGAAGAGAGAGCCAATAAAAAAGGCCTGAGACGACAGTTTCCTTTAAAGTTAGCTTGGGCCTGTACTGTACACAAAGTACAAGGCCTTACAGTAGATAGTGCTGTTGTCTCTTTAGCTAAGGTCTTTGCACCAGGACAGGCATATGTGGCATTAAGCAGAGTTAGAAGCCTGTCTGGTTTAATTATTCAAGAGTTTAAAGAAAAGTCTGTTTATTGTAATGACAACATTGAACAAGCGATTGCTAATATGCCACCATTTATAACTGAAAGCCACACAGTAGTAAAAGATGGTTTTAGTGTATTTCTAATGAATGTTCAAAGTTTAAATCGCCATGTCTCAGATTTGGCCCACTGTGCACAGCATTTGCAGCCTAACTGTATTGCTGTGACAGAGACATGGATACCTGCTGATGTTAGCTTAGATTCTGTAGAAATCACTGGTTATAGGTTTAGTAATGCCCCACGTAGTTTAGCCTATCATAGCGATAATCCAGTGTTAATGTCCCTTAAAGGCCAACAACATGGTGGCGTTGGCATGTACTGTGACAGTAATTTAGAATTTGAAAGTGCCACAGTAGCCGGTTTAAATATAGAGTGTTTAGCTGTAAAATGTGTCACATACAACATTTTAATAGCAGCCATTTACAGGCCACCATCATATCCTGTGTGTCTCTTTTTCAGGCATTTTGAAGAATTGTTAAATGTGTTAGAGTCACAAAGTGGAACCATTGTTGTTTTGGGCGATTTCAATGAGGACATTTTGAAGTCCTCAACAATTTGTCAGAAAATGACAGACAGAGGATATGAGCAACATGTGTCGACAGCCACTACAGAGAAAGGCACCTTAATTGATCATGTTTATGTCAAAAATAGTAATTATATTGTAGAAGCGCTAGTGGTGCCTACATATTTCAGTGATCATGAGGGCATTATATGTTCTTTTAAGTAAGACAGCCCAAATGCTTAAAACTTAAATTTATATTTTTTTTAAATAAATTTAATCAAAATGTATTAAATGTGCTGCTCTTCACCTGAGTTCCCTGTCTTGAATAATTTGTATGTAGTCAGTAAATTTTGTCCCCTGTTGATATCCTTTACACCTGTACAACGTTAGTCCATGTTCATAAGGTATTCTGTACTTCCTGTCCAGAGAAGATAGTGAAAATGTCAAAATAGTGAGTAGCTTTCTTGTTGGTTGTTGTGTTAAGAAGAAATGGTTAAAAACGGCCAGAAAAGTTGTTAAATCTAGTGACCAAATGGCAAAGTTGGCGATACAGGTTTTGTAGCTCATGCCCTCAGTGTGGTTAAGTAGTTATATGTTGTTTTAGGATTGTGCCTCTTGTTCTGTGGGGTTTATTGAATAATATAATTTTAGTTGTACTGTATGTAACTGCTGTGTTTAAGGTTAATTGCAGGGATAATCAAGTGACGCCGGCTAAGGTATGTAAAAGTACATTTAACTACTCACTATCCTACACACACAGTTAGTTTATTCACACACACTCTTTCACTCTTCAGAAAGTTTTGTAAGTTAAAAAAATTAGTCTCAGGTTTTTCTTTCTATCTGGCTGGTTTATATTTATTATAGTCTGGGTCTGTTCTATTTTTTTGCAGTTTTTAGATTGTAGCAGTTTTTTTTTCACTTGACAGAGGCCGATGATCAACAGTTAAGCTGAGCTCTGTTGGCCCAAAGTGCTAATTGTGATTGAGCTTAGGAAGAGCATGAAAAAAGCTGTAAACTGAGGCTTCATAAATTAATATTCAATAGGGGCAGTGTGTATTTACTGTTATTACAGAGGCACAGTAGCTGTGTCCCTGTTAGACCTTGACCAGCCTGCAGCAATAGTATTGCTTGTTATGATGATCCAAACCTGTTTTTATGATATATTACTAGATTTAGAAGAGAATTGATGTCTATAAAAATACATGTGGGATGTGATTGTGTGCGTGTGCATGTCTGTATATACAAATATGCACACTCATACCTTTTTGTCATTTCCCTAGGACACGGATGTTCAACCAGACGGAAGACAGTCTTTTTGTATTATTTTCGCTCATTTGTCCCATTACATACTGTGTATATAGTTAGAAAATAAACTGTAAATTGTGGCAACAAGAAGAGCCTCTACGAGTTTAGATAATGAGTTTAGAGTTCAGATATATCTTACATTCTTAGACTTCTTACAAACTTGTGTTCTAATTTGTTGTAATATGAATAAATTACTTTGAATCTATACAGCATGTTTTGTGGGGTGTAATATGCTAAAATACCTTCATCTTCATCAATCTGACATGCGATTGTGCCTAGTTAGCATTTTTTGCTAGCCTAGATAACATGCTAACATGGTAAAATGGTTAGCTGAGAATCTGAGATATTGATCTACCTAGTTAACATTTTTTACTAGTATGCTAATATGCTAGCATGTTACCTAATATTCTAACATGCTGGACCTTATGGTGAAATGGGTAGCTGAGAAACTAAAATTTTGATATACCTAGTTAGCATTTTTTGCTAGCTTACTAATATGCTGGCATGGTAGCCAATGTGCTAACATGCTAGGCCTAATAGTAGACTGGCTACCTTAGAAACTAAAATTTTTATATGCCTAGTTAGCATTTTTTTGCTAATATGCTAGCATGTTAGCTGACTTGCTAACATGCTAGGTAACTTGGTAAAATGGCAAACTGATAATCTGAAATGTTGATTTACCTTGTTAGCATTCTTTAGCTAGCATGCTAATATGCTAGCTGAAATGCTATGTAATGTGCTTATTTAACTGGCTGGGATTCTAGCTTGATGATAGTAGTTATACAGGCATTTCTCCAGTCCAGTGATTGCAGTGTGTTATGGACCTAACAAGAATTGATGCTGTTAGTTTAGGTGCTGTTTCCATGTATTCCTATGGAGATATGAGCAAACCGTGTTTTATGGCGAGAAGGCTTTTTTTCATGGTTTCCACGGTAACACGATTTTTCCTATTAGAAAGATTTGAACAGTGTTTGGTCCGCAACTTGTCAGGAAGCTTCCCACCAAATTTGGAGTCAGTCGCACGAATCCCCTCAGACTAGTTTGCTCAAATATGATGCGTATAAGGTGGAACAAATGGCAGTGAAATCCAAGATGGCGGGCACCCCGTTGCCATGGCAACAGATGTTCGATTGACTTCTTTGCTGGACTTTAGGTGTTACATGTATGAATCCTGTCAAGTTTGGTGCAGTTCCCATGTATTCCTATGGAGATATGAGCAAACCGTGTTTCATGGCGAGAAGGCTTTTTTCATGGTTGCCACGGTAACACGCTTATTTCCTATTAGAAAGATTTGTATAGCGTTTGGTCCCCAACTTGTCAGGAAGGTTCCCACCAAGTTTGGAGGCAGTCGCACGAATCCCCTCAGACTAGTTCGTTAAAATGGCAGTGAAATCCAAGATGGCAGGCACCCTGTTGCCATGGAAACAGGTGTTTGATTGACTTCTTTGCTGGACTTGGGGTGTCACACGTATGAATACTGTCAAGTTTGGTGCAGTTCCCATGTATTCCTATGGAGATATGAGCAAACCGTATTTCATGGCGAGAAGGCTTTTTTCATGGTTGCCACGGTAACACGCTTTCTCCTATTAGAAAGATTTGAATAGCGTGAGGTCCCCAACTTGTCAGGAAGCTTCCCACCAAGTTTGGAGTCAGTCGCACTAATCCCCTCAGACTAGTTCGTTCAAATGGCAGTGAAATCCAAGATGGTGGGCACCCCGTTGCCATGGCAACAGGTGTTCGATTGACTTCTTAGCTTGACTTGGGGTGTCACACGTATGAATCCTGTCAAGTTTGTTGCAGTTCCCATGTATTCCTATGGAGATATGAGCAAACCGTGTTTCATGGCGAGGTCATTTTCCATCGGTTGCCACGGTAACACGCTTTCTGCTATTAGAAAGATTCGAATAGCGTTTGGTCCCCAACTTGTCAGGAAGGTTCCCACCAAGTTTGGAGTCGGTCGTACAAATCCCCTCAGACTAGTTCGTTCAAATGTCAGAGTAACCCAAGATGGCGGTCACCCAGTTGCCATGGCAACAGGTGTTCAATTGACTTTTTTGCTGTACTTGGGGTGTCACACGTATGAATCCTGTCAAGTTTGGTGCAGTTCCCATGTATTCCTATGGAGATATGAGCAAACAGTGTTTCATGGCGAGAAGGTCATTTTCCGTCGGTTGCCACGGTAACACGCTTTCTGCTATTAGAAAGATTTGAATAGCGTTTGGTCCCCAACTTGTCAGGAAGCTTCCCACCAAGTTTGGAGTCAATCGCACGAATCCCCTCAGACTAGTTCGTTCAAATACGATGTGTGTAAAGTGCAAAAAATGGGGAAAAAATGGCCGTACACGCCAAGATGGCGGGCACCCCGTTGCCATGGCAACAGGTGTTTGATTGAGTTTTTTGGTCAACTCGGGATGTTACACGTGTGTGCCGAGTTTCGTCTTCCTATGTCAAAGTAGACTTTTGGGGCCCCATTCATTTGAGCATTTTTTTTTGTTCTAGGTGGCGCTGTTGAGGCACTTTTGCATTGAAGTGTATGTGGACCGTATAATATTGCGATTTTCGCCGGACTTAACGTGTGTGCCAAGTTTCGCAACTTTTCATGGGTGTTTAGGGGGTCAAATTTGGGGTCGAAGCGCTTAGAAGGAGAAAAAAAATAATAATTAAAGCTGCAAGCAGCGTTGGAGGCCCTCGCACCTCTGGCGCCGCTTCGGCCTATTGCACCGCCCCATCGGCCAAGAGCCTCCCTCCAGCAACACAGCCTCTCTTGCCCACAGCCATATACCCATTCTTCCAGAGTTTATCTCCATCAAGAGGTGATTTTCCTCATCAGAAGATCAACTTGCACGTCAGCCTGTCCAGTGATGACATCTGAAGCATTCATGACCTTGTTTCTTACAAACTGTGTTGAATTCCCACAATCTGGAGCATGATTTCATCAAGAGGAAAATTCCACGTGGCCACTAGGTGGTGGTAAAGTTCTTTTAATGTACAACCATGTTCAGATTGGAACTCTAATGAGAACAGGAGAATATTAGCTCAATTGGTCAACTGACAGCAGGGTTAGTGCCACTTCCTGTATAATGGCGAATGATTTAAACCATCACAGGAAGCCATTTTAATCATGATGCTGTAAGAAGTCAGTCATATTTTCAACCATGAGTTCATGAAGGATGATATTAATGAGTTAGAATTAGTTATACAGATGATAAAGGTTAAAATGGTGGGACTTCCTTTTCCCAGGGGGCGGGGCTATGGTGTTGAGAACATAAGGAAATGAAGAGGCATTTTTGTTTGTCCTGTCATGTTACATAAATATGCCACATTTTATCATGTCGTTCAAAGCAGTGGTTGGAGCTGATAGATTAAATATTTATAGGGGGCGCTATAGAGCCATATTACCAGCATATATCTATTTGAATCAGTTCCAGGCCTGACCAGTGTCCTCCCTGCCAAGTTTGGTGGAGATCAGGAGTACATTGGGTCAGTTAGAAGTACTTCCTGTTTAATGGCGGTGAATGCCATTCGCCATGGTTTTGCTTGGCGAGGGAACTTGAGGTTTTTTTCTGTAGTATCATGAAAGGGTTTGACCTGATCTGAAGCACTGTAGAGTGTGTGAGATTCATTCCTAAAAAGAGGGACCCCGGTGTCTGAAAAAGGCACTTCCTGTTTCAAATGGGCGGGGCTTAGGCCAAGACCAAAAGTAGTAGCATGTATCTGTTCAGTAGCTGACCCTGATGAATCACTGTAAGTGTCATATTGATTGGATGAAAATTGAGGGATTTATACTGATTAATGATGTCATGGCGTCTTATCCAAGCTTGTAATGGCGCCACGGTGTCGCCGTGCAGCGTTGAGCAATGTCCAGATGACAACATCTGGACATGTAGATGTGGTCGGCATGGAACTGAAGTGAAACATGGGCAGTTTGGTGGAGACTGAGTGTTGTATGTCAGAAATAATCGATTCTGTGCATGATGGCGAAACATCAAAACTTGATGAGGCGCCGCCGCTGAACACCACCTCCTATTAGAAAATTTTCAATAACTTTTAACCACACATGCCTCTGGAGTGTTCAGACTTAGTTTGAGGTAAATACGCTAAAATCTGTAGGAGGAGTTCGTTCAAATGCAAGGCAAAGAAACATGCAAAAATGACCCCAAAAATGACACTTTTTTCAAAATGGCCGACTTCCTGTTGAAGTTATCATATAGGTCCAAGAGGCTTTTTTGTACATCCTCCCAAGTTCTATCAATATACTGGATTTCAGCCATATCGGACAATGTAGTGGGCAGTTATGATCAATTAAATATTTGTAGGGGGCGCTATAGAGCCATATTGCAATTTTTCCAGCATATGTCAATGTGGCTGAGTTCAAGGCCTGACCGCGTTCCTTCCTGCCAAGTTTGGTGGAGATCAACGTTACAATGGTTCAGTCACAAGTACTTCCTGTTTGATGGCGTCGGACCACTATTCGCCATGGTTACGTTTGGCGAAGGAACTTGAGATTTTTATTGTGGTATCATGAAAGGGTTTGACCTGTTGTGAAGCAGTTTCAAGTGTGTAAGTTTCATTCCTGAGGGGATGGACCCCGGCGTCTGAAAAAAAGCACTTCCTGTTGAAAGTGGGCGGGGCTTAGGGCTAGACCAGAATTGGTGATATGAATCTGTTCAGGGCCGGACCCTGATTAATCCCTGCAAGTCTGATGGGGATTGGATCAGAATTGAGGGATTTATAGTGATTTATGATGTCATGGCGTCTTATCAAAGTTCGCCATGGCGCCACGGTCTCGCCCTGCAGCATAGAGCAACAGTTTTCACTGGTTATCATCACCAACTTGTTTTCTGCTGTCTGACCCAGTTTGGACCTGGTTGTGTTCAAAATGTCAGATAAGAGGGTCTCCAAGTAAAAACCATGACTTACTGTCGCCAGGGGGCGTGGCCAATTCATAACCCAAATATTGACATGTAGATGTGTTCAGGATGGGACTGGCATCATACATGGCCATTTTGGTTCAGATACATTGTTTTATGTGGAAGCTATATCACTTTCGTTCTTCACGGCGACACATCAAAATTTGAGGCCCCACCCCCTCCATGCCCTTTCTCCTATTAGAAAACTTTCAATAACTTTTAAAGACACATGCCTTCTGGACATCCTGAGCTATTTTGGTAGCGGTACGATAAAATCTCTAGGAGGAGATAGATTTTGAAAATGTCAGTAAAACGCCAAAATGGCGACTTTGACCCAAAATGGCCGACTTCCTGTTGGTTTTAGGCTGTTGCTCCAAGAGGATTTTTTGTTCGCCCGAACATTTAGAATATTTGTAGCAATTTTCATAAAGATTGATGACGTGCAGTGGCGGGGCATCGTAAATAGGTGGCGCTCTCATTCAATTTTGCCCGAACAGTCCCAAGCACCCCAAAATATCAAATTTTTCACATTCCTTTGGGGGGGTACACAAAAATAGGCGCGTTTTCGTGCATGTTCAGGTCCCCAAAAATGCCTCCAATGTTTAAGAAGAAGAAGAAGAAGAAGAAGAAGAATAAGGAAGAAACGGAGCAATTACAATAGGCCTTCGCACCGCCTTCGGTGCTCGGGCCTAATAAACATTTCAGGAACAATAGGGTCCTTCCATACTTCGTATGGCTCGGACCCTAATAATACGGAAAAAACGGAGCAATTACAACAGGCCTTCGCACCGCCTTCGGTGCTCGGGCCTAATTAAAGCTGCAAGCAGCGTTGGAGGCCCTCGCACCTCTGGCGCCGCTTCGGCCTATTGCACCGCCCCATCACTGGACAACCTCCCTCCAGCAGCACAGCAGCTATCGCCCACAGCCATAAACCCATTCTTCTTCTTCTTGGCCAGGTCATGTTTGTAAATGAGAACTAGTTCTCAAACATTTTTTACCTGGTTAAATAAAGGTTAAATAAAAAAAAAAAAAAAAATAAATTCCAGAGTTTATCTCCATCAAGAGGTGATTTTCGTCATGAGAGGATCAGCTTGCACCTCAGCCTGTCCAGTGATGACATCTGAAGCATTCATGACCTTGTTTCATACAAACTATGTTGAATTCCCACAAACCGGAGCATGATTTCATCAAGAGGAAAATTCCACGTGGCCACTAGGTGGCGCTATAGTCGTTTTCATGTAGAACCATGTTCAGGTTGGAACTCTAATGATAACAGGACAAAATCAGCTCAACTGGTCAACTGACAGCAGAGCTAGAGCCACTTCCTGTTTCATGGCGAATGATATAACCATAGGGGGCGCTATAGAGCCAAATAACCTTCATATGTCTATTTGAATCAGTTCCAGGCCTGACCACTGTCCTCCCTGCCGAGTTTGGTGGAGATCAGGAGTACATTGGGTCCGTTACAAGTACTTCCTGTTTCATGGAGGTGGACGCCATTCGCCATGGTTTGGCTTCACAAAGGAACTTGAGGTTTTTTTTCTGTGGTGTCATGAAAGGGTTGACCTGATCTGAAGCACTGTAGAGTGTGTGAGTTTAATCCCTGATGAGCGGGACCCCGGTGTCAGAGAAAGGCACTTCCTGTTTCCAGGGGGCGTGGCTTAGGCCAAGACCAGAAGTAGTTACATGTATCTGTTCAGGGGCAGACCCTGATTAATTACTGTAAGTGTCATATTGATTGGATGAAATTTGAGGGATTTATACAGATTAATGATGTCACGGCTCCTTATCTAACCTTGTCATGGCGCCACGGTCTCGCCATGGAGCGTTGAGCAATGTCCAGATGACAACATCAGGACTTGTAGATGTGGTCGGCATGGAACTGAAGTGACACATGTGCAGTTTGCTACAGAATGAGTGTTGTATTTCAGAAATAATGGATTCCGTGCTTGATGGCGAAACATCAAAACTTGATGAGGCGCCGCTGCTGAACGCCACCTCCTATTAGAAAATTTTCAATAACTTTTGACCACACATGCCTCTGGAGTGTTCAGACTGAGTTTGAGGTAAATACGATAAAATCTGTAGGAGGAGTTCGTTCAAATGCAAGGCAAAGAAACATGCAAAAATGACCCCAAAAATGACACTTTTTTCAAAATGGCCGACTTCCTGTTGTAGTTATCATATAGGTCCAAGAGGCTTTTTTGTACATCCTCCCAAGTTCTATCAATATACTGGATTTCAGCCATATTGCTCAATGTAGTGGGCAGATATGATCAAATAAATATTTGTAGGGGGCGCTATAGAGCCATATTGCAATTTTTCCAGCATATGTCAATGTGGCTGAGTTCTAGGCCTGACCGCGTTCCTTCCTGCCAGGTCTGGTGGAGATCAACGTTACAATGGGTCAGTCACAAGTACTTCCTGTTTGATGGCGTCGGACAACTATTCGCCATGGTTATGTTTGACGAAGGAACTTGAGATTTTTATTGTGGTATCATGAAAGGGTTTGACCTGTTGTGAAGCACTTTCAAGTGTGTAAGTTTCATTCCTGAGGATATGGACCCCGGCGTCTGAAAAAAAACACTTCCTGTTGGAAGTGGGCGGGGCTTAGGGCTAGTCTGGAATTGGTCATATGGATCTGTTCAGGGCCAGACCCTGATTAATCACTGCAAGTCTGATGGGAATTGAATCAGAATTGAGGGATTTATAGTGATTTATGATGTCATGGCGTCTTATCGAAGTTCGCCATGGCGCCACGGTTTCGCCCTTCAGCGTAGAGCAACAGTTTTCACTGGATATCATCACCAACTTGTTTTCTGCTGTCTGACCCAGTTTGGACCTGGTTGTGTCCAAAAAGACAGAGATATGGGTTTCCAAGTAAAAACCATGACTTCCTGTCACCAGGGGGCGTGGCCAATTCATAACCCAAATATTGACATGTAGATGTGTTCAGGATCCGACTGGCATCATACATGACCATTTTGGTTCAGATATATTGTTTTATGTGGAAGTTATATCACTTTCGTTCTTCACGGCGAGATGTCAAACTTTGAGGCCCCGCCCCCTCCATGCCCTTTCTCCTATTAGAAAACTTTCAATAACTTTTAAAGACACATGCCTTCTGAACATCCTGAGCTATTTTGGTAGCGGTACGATAAAATCTCTAGGAGGAGATAGATTTTGAAAATGTCAGTAAAACGCCAAAATGGCGACTTTGACCCAAAATGGCCGACTTCCTGTTGGTTTTAGGATGTCGCTCCAGGAGAATTTTTTGTTTGCCCCAACATTTAGAATAAGTGTTGCAAATTCCATAAAGATCGATGATGTGCAGTGGCGCTCTCGTGCAATTTTGCCCAAACAGTCCCGAGCACCCCAAAATATCGAATTTTTCACATTCCTTTGGGGGGGTGCGCAAAATTAGGCGTGTTTTCGCGCATGTTCAGGTCCCCAAAAATGCCTCCAATGTTTAAGAAGAAGAAGAAGAATAAGGAAGAAACGGAGCAATTACAACAGGCCTTCGCACCGCCTTCGGTGCTCGGGCCTAATTAAAGCTGCAAGCAGCGTTGGAGGCCCTCGCACCTCTGGCGCCGCTTCGGCCTATTGCAACGCCCAATCACCCAGCAACCTCCCTCCAGCAGCACGGCCGCTCTTTCCAACAGCCATCAACCCATTCTTCCAGAGTTTATCTCCATCAAGAGGTGATTTTCTTCATTAGAGGATCAACTTGCACCTCAGCCTGTCCAATGATGACATCTGAAGCATTCATGACCTTGTTTCATACAAACTGTGTTGAATTCCCACAAACCGGAGCATGATTTCATCAAGAGGAAAATTCCACGTGGCCACTAGGTGGCGCTGTAGTCGTTTTCATGTAAAACCATGTTCAGGTTGGAACTCTAATGAGAACAGGAAAATATCAGTTCAACTGGTCAACTGACAGCAGAGCTAGAGCCACTTCCTGTTTCATGGCGAATGATATAACCATAGGGGGCGCTATAGAGCCAAATTACCAGCATATGTCTATTCGAATCAGTTCCAGGCCTGACCACTGTCCTCCCTGCCGAGTTTGGTGGAGATCAGGAATACATTGGGTCAGTTACAAGTACTTCCTGTTTCATGGCAGTGGACGCCATTCGCCATGGTTTTGCTTGACAACGGAACTTGAGGTTTTTTTTCTGTGGTATCATGAAAGGGTTTGACCTGTTGTGAAGCACTTTCAAGTGTGTAGGTTTTATTCCTGAGGAGATGGACCCCGGCGTCTGACAAAAAGCACTTCCTGTTGGAAGTGGGCGGGGCTTATGGCTAGACCGGAATTGTTGAAATGGATCTGTTCAGGCCCAGACCCTTATTAATCCCTGAAAGTCTGATGAGGATCGGGTGAAAATTGAGGTATTTATACTGATTTATGATGTCATGGCGTCTTATCAAAGTTCGCCATGGCGCCACGGTCTCGCCCTCCAGCCTAGATCAACAGTTTTCACCGGATATCATCACCAACCTGTTTTCTGCTGTCTGACCTAGTTTGGACCTGGTTGTGTCCAAAACATCAGATAAGTGGGTCTCCGAGTAAAAACCATGATTTCCTGTCGCCAGGGGGCGTGGCCAATTCATAACCTAAAAATTGACATGTAGATGTGTTCCGGATCGGACTGGCATCATACATGGCCATTTTGGTTCAGATATATTGTTTTATGTGGAAGTTATATCACTTTCGTTCTTCACGGCGAGATGTCAAACTTTGAGGCCCCGCCCCCTCCATGCCCTTTCTCCTATTAGAAAACTTTCAATAACTTTTAAAGACACATGCCTTCTGAACATCCTGAACTATTTTGGTGGCAGTACGATGAAATCTCTAGGAGAAGATAGATTTTGAAAATGTCAATAAAACGCCAAAATGGCGACATTGACCCAAAATGGCCGACTTCCTGTTGGTTTTAGGCTGTTACTCCAAGAGGATTTTTTGTTTGCCCGAGCATTTAGAATATGTGTAGTGATTTTCATAAAGATTGATAACGTGCAGTGGCGGGGCATCATAAATAGGTGGCGCTCTCATTCAATTTTGCCCGAGCAGTCCCGAGCACCCCAAAATATCAAATTTTTCGCATTCCTTTGGGGGGGTGCGCAAAATTAGGCGCGTTTTCGTGCATGTTCAGGTCCCCAAAAATGCCTCCAATGTTTAAGAAGAAGAAGAAGAAGAAGAAGGAAGAAACGGAGCAATTACAATAGGCCTTCGCACCGCCTTCGGTGCTCGGGCCTAATAAGGAAGAAACGGAGCAATTACAACAGGCCTTCGCACCGCCTTCGGTGCTCGGGCCTAATTAAAGCTGCAAGCAGCGTTGGAGGCCCTCGCACCTCTGGCGCCGCTTCGACCTATTGCACCGACCCATCGGCCAACAGCCCCCCTGCAGCAACACAGCCGCTCTTTCCCACAGCCATAAACCCATTCTTCCAGAGTTTATCTCCATCAAGAGGTGATTTTCATCATGAGAGGATCAGCTTGCACCTCAGCCTGTCCAGTGATGACATCTGAAGCATTCATGATCTTGTTTCATACAAACTGTGTTGAATTCCCACAAACCGGAGCATGATTTCATCAAGAGGAAAATTCCACGTGGCCACTAGGTGGCGCAATAGTCGTTTTCATGTAGTACCATGTTCAGGTTGGAACTCTAATGAGAACAGGAAAATATCAGTTCAACTGGTCAACTGACAGCAGAGCTAGAGCCACTTCCTGTTTCATGGCGAATGATATGACCATAGGGGGCGCTATAGAGCCAAATAACCAGCATATCTCTATTTGAATCAGTTCCAGGCCTGACCACTGTCCTCCCTGCCGAGTTTGGTGGAGATCAGGAGTACATTGGGTCCGTTACAAGTACTTCCTGTTTCATGGCGGTGGACGCCATTCGCCATGGTTTTGCTTGACAACGGAACTTGAGGTTTTTTGCTGTGGTGTCATGAAAGGGTTTGACCTGATCTGAAGCACTGTAGAGTGTGTGAGTTTAATCCCTGATGAGCGGGACCCCGCTGTCTGAAAATTGCACTTCCTGTTTCAAGTGGGCGGGGCTTAGGCCAAGACCAGAAGTAGTAACATGTATCTGTTCAGGAGCAGACCCTGATTAATTACTGCAAGTGTCATATTGATTGGATGAAAATTGAGGAATTTATACAGATTAATGATGTCACGGCGCCTTATCCAACCTTGTCATGGCGCCACGGTCTCGCCATGCAGCGTTGAGCAATGTCCAGATGACAACATCAGGACTTGTAGATGTGGTTGGCATGGAAATGAGGTAAAACATGTGCAGTTTGGTACAGGATGAGTGTTGTATTTCAGAAATAATGGATTCCGTGCTTGATGGCGAAACATCAAAACTTGATGAGGTGCCGCCGCTGAACGCCACCTCCTATTAGAAAATTTTCAATAACTTTTAACCACACATGCCTCTGGAGTGTTCAGACTGAGTTTGAGGTAAATACGATAAAATCTGTAGGAGGAGTTCGTTCAAATGCAAGGCAAAGAAACATGCAAAAATGACCCCAAAAATGACACTTTTTTCAAAATGGCCGACTTCCTGTTGAAGTTATCATATAGGTCCAAGAGGCTTTTTTGTACATCCTCCCAAGTTCTATCAATATGCTGGATTTCAGCCATATCGCTCAATGTAGTGGGCAGATATGATCAATTAAATATTTGTAGGGGGCGCTATAGAGCCATATTGCAGTTTTTCCAGCATATGTCAATGTGGCTGAGTTCTAGGCCTGACCTCGTTCCTTCCTGCCAAGTTTGGTGGAGATCAACGTTACAATGGTTCAGTCACAAGTACTTCCTGTTTGATGGCGTCGGACCGCTATTCGCCACGGTTACGTTTGGCGAAGGAACTTGAGATTTTTATTGTGGTATCATGAAAGGGTTTGACCTGTTGTGAAGCAGTTTCAAGTGTGTAAGTTTCATTCCTGAGGGGATGGACCCCAGCGTCTGAAAAAAAGCACTTCCTGTTGGAAGTGGGCGGGGCTTAGGGCTAGACCAGAATTGGTGATATGAATCTGTTCAGGGCCGGACCCTGATTAATCCCTGCAAGTCTGATGGGGATTGGATCAGAATTGAGGGATTTATAGTGATTTATGATGTCATGGCGTCTTATCGAAGTTCGCCATGGTGCCACGGTCTTGCCCTGCAGCGTACAGCAACAGTTTTCACTGGATATCATCACCAACTTGTTTTCTGCTGTCTGACCCAGTTTGGACCTGGTTGTGTCCAAAACTTCAGATAAGTCGGTCTCCAAGTAAAAACCATGACTTCCTGTCGCCAGGGGGCGTGGCCAATTCATAACCCAAATATTGACATGTTGTTGTGTTCAGGATGGGACTGGCATCATACATGGCCATTTTGGTTCAGATATATTCTTTAATGTGGAAGTTATATCACTTTCGTTTTTCATGGCGAGACGTCTAACTTTGAGGCCCCGCCCCCTCCATGCCCTTTCTCCTATTAGAAAACTTTCAATAACTTTTAAAGACACACGCCTTCTGGAAATCCTGAGCTATTTTGGTAGCGGTATGATGAAATCTCTAGGAGGAGATAGATTTTGAACGACGTCAGTGAAACGCCAAAATGGCGACTTTGACCCGAAATGGCCGACTTCCTGTTGGGTTTAGGCTGTTGCTCCAAGAGGATTTTTTGTTCGCCCTATAATTAAGAACATGTGTAGGGATTTTCATAAAGATTAATGACGTGCAGTGGCGGGGCATCATAAATAGGTGGCGCTCTCATTCAATTTTGCCCGAACAGTCCCGAGCACCCCAAAATACGTAAATTTACGCATTCCCTTGGGGGGGTACGCAAAATTTGGTGAGTTTTTGAGCATGTTCAGGTCCCCTCACGAGCAATTTACTTTTGAGAAGAATAATAAGAAGAATAGGGAAAAAACGGAGCAATTACAACAGGCCTTCGCACCGCCGTCGGTGCTCGGGCCTAAATAGGGAAAAAACGGAGCAATTACAACAGGCCTTCGCACCGCCTTCGGTGCTCGGGCCTAATAAGGAAGAAACGGAGCAATTACAACAGGCCTTCGCACCGCCTTCGGTGCTCGGGCCTAATAAGAAAAACAAAGATACTATGTTTTATATGTATTCAAACAACTTTGTATTAATATATATAAAGCAGGTGAAAAGATGTTTGTGGATAAAATGCACACTAGCCTTGAGCAGTCTGTTCAGGGGAGATGTGTCATCCAGACTTTCAGCTCACAGCCACAGCCCTTGAGGCCTCGGAGAGCATGGTTGCTTCAGCTATGATCCAACTCTCGATCCAAATGAATCATATGAAAAACAAACAAAAATTCAGTATGCCATAATTCAAAACAATTTATAAGATAAATGTAACACAAAGATTATTGAAGTCTAAAAGGAGGAGTTAACTTCCTCTCTCTCCTTTTTCTCTCTCACTCTTTTTTTTTTTTTTTTTTTTTGATAAACCAATTTTAGGCTTTGTTGGCCTCCTCAAAGAAAAAGGAAAATTTACAAAAAATATAAGGCTTTGTGTCTTCCATTATTATTATTTTTAGAAAACGAAATAAGAGTAATTTATATTATATCACAAATGTCTCAAACGTCAAGGAGGATGGAGGCAAATGTGCACAATGTCAAATTTTGATCACACTCTTTTCTGCAAAATATCCAGGTGCAGATGGGACATCTAATTCCAATATTTTCTCATAGTTTAAATCTTAAAACAGGAAAAAGTGAAAAAATAAAAATAGTAATCAGATCTGACACCTCTCCACTTCTCATGGCAGAGAGAGAGATGAACTTTTTAAGAAGGAGGCCTTTCTCCTGCTTACAGAGAAGAGGTCAGAGTTGACAGGTTGTCCTACAGTGTAACCGATAATTCTCTAAACATCCCAAAGCAGGACGAGCTTAAATAAACAATCTGCTTCTACTCCACCACTTAAAGCGAGCAGCTCGTGACAGCTCGTAAAAATGATAAATGTGACTATCTCCTCCTGTACCCACCGAGTACATTTCTGTCTCCTCCTACAGAACCAATACACTATCTTACCAATACTTCCACTAATGAGAGCATAACAATAAAGCCCACATTTACATAAAATTATAAAGACTAAACCTTGTCTAAACGGACATGGAATGCAGAAGATCAGCTTACAGGCATTAAATCACATCAGCAGAACGCTCACACACACACACACACACACACAAGCAAACGTCCTCCCTATATCCTATATCAGTACAGATGAAGCGGTGATATGTACGTTTTTTTGTAACACAGTGGAATAAACTCTGTCCCTGTTTTCCATCCAAATTAGACACAGAAACTCATTTTCTCGTGATGTTAAAGGAACACCCTCATAATTTTCTGCAGTGGTTCATAAAAGAATCACAGAAATGTGTCCAGAAAGGCACACGGCCATTAATAATATTTTAGCCACTAGCAGAACAGTCACACGTATATAAACGTCCTTTCGAGGAAGATTTATTACATTATTGGCCAAAACAATAGTCTTCCTGCCAAAGTGCAGAAGCTCATCATTACAATTAAAAAATCTTAGAAGAAGTTCCTCAGAAAAGGCTCATTTTTCCGAAGGTTTATTGAGTTACCTCTAAAAAGTCTGCCCATTGAAATACAGAAGCATTTCAATAGTTCATTAAATTATTACTTATTAGAAAACCCTTCGAAAAGAATTTATCATTATAAAGTTATAGAAACACAAACATTCAAAACTTTAATTTTGCTCAGAATACACACAGAGACATTTGACACAACCAAGCAGATTTAAGCACACACAGTGGATCCCAGCATACACTCACAGAGACGCTCTAGCAGAGATACACACATACCGCGGCTTCTATCATACACACACACGCGACTGTACACACTCAACCTCACACAAACACCCTCTCAGTCAGCGCTGAACTCTTTTTACTTTGTCTGCCTCACAAAATCTTCTTCTCTTCTTAATCTTAATTCCTTAAAAATCCTACAATTTATCTATCAAATTCTTATCCCAGGCCTGAGATTCTTACACTCTTGCTTTTAAATTTACACCGCTAATTGCTCTAAACTGGAGTCCAAATGACACCGAACAATTTATTTATTCTTATGTCTTACAGCTCAAGGGAATTCGGGCCCAAATCCCTACATGCATAAATTTATAAACTTTCAAATGTACATTTTAGAAACTCCAAGAAAACCACACTTCACTATTTCACTATTTCTGAGGCTTAAAAAATCTCTTCTTCAAGTGCCAGACCTCAATGTCCTCACTATAAATTTCTCTTTTTTCTACATCAATTACCCCCCTTTCTCCACTTCGCCTGCGATGTGGAGATAAAAACAACTTAACATAAATTTAGCAGAGACGCCTGTACAGACAACAATTCCACCAACCTTCCCACACAGAGAACTTTGCGGAGTGACCCCCTTTCCTCTCCCCAGAAAAGCAGACAAAAAACACACCTGTCTTTAGACGGCCATCAGGGAGTCAGCTGAAGGAAAAAGGGCACTGCACGACCGAGACGTGACACCAGCTTTGATGTATCTTGATAAGGAGATGTGGAAAAGTTGAACCTCAGGCAAAAATGTCTCTGGACGCTGACTTGAATAATAAAAAGAAGTTTATTACAAAAGTTCAGACATCAAAACAGATTTCTGCAGAAAAATCTGGAGGTCCCAAAACCAGAACGAAGACCCAAAGACCTGATGTAAAGTTCTGTCTTATATATGGTTTAAACGAAGAAAATTCCTCAGTCCTGTATCCTCCAATCATAGAGTTTGTATATAGGATGTTCGTGTGCGTAGAAGACATGTTCGTGTGTGAATCCAGTCTATAGGACAGAGAACCTTATATGGTAAATCTTGAGTGTGTATCATAAAATGCTATGCTTAGATCCCTCAGGTTCTAAGTTTAAAACTAAATGTGTAGGTGTTATTCATTTCGTAAATCGTGTACTATAAGGAGATACAATATGTCTGTCCATGATTGGTCGAATGACGTTAGCTTCACTAGCAAAACTAGCTAACAAAGTTTTGATGGCTGAACACCACATATTTAAAAGTTACCAGTAGATGTGAGCTATTGCGCTATGTTAAAGAGAACTGTGTTAGGTATTGGCTATATTTTTCATCTACCAAAACCGACACATCAGGACGTTTAAAAGTTAAATACTCACCGAGGAAGTATCGCCCAGATGTGCTGCCATCTTTGGCTGCCCGAGCCAAGTCAACCGCTGACCAAAGTGTCCGTGTCAGGTGACTGATGGAGCGTGAAATGATTGGCTGAATGCCGGTTCAATGTTATCCTGGATTGACTAGTTATCCCAGTGGCCCGCGTGTTAAAACTGATTTTCTGACAACGAATTTTAACCACCGAATTTGGCCTGTTGCATTTGGCAGTCTGAATTTTTTTTCTATGAATTTTTTATCTTCGAATTTTGACTCGACATTTCAAACACTGAAAAAATTGTAGTAAAAATAAACAACTGAATTTGGCCTTTTGAATTAGGGGAATCTGATTTTTTTTCCATTTGAATTTTTTATCTTCAAATGTTGATTCCTGAATTTTAAAACACTGAAAGCATAGGGGTGAAAATAAGCAATTAAAATTTTGAAGCATTTAATTAAAATAAAAAAAATTCAGATATGTTAATTCGCTGGATAAAATTTTGCTGCTTGAAATTCAAGGGCTTATAAAATTCAAAATCTGGTGGAACAGCTTTACTTCCATACACGCATGCACGCACTCACACACACACCCACACATACGCATACACCAACCTCTCATTCACACCCCAGAACAGTCCGGCCACCAGGCCAAGGGCCACTGCCATCCGCCCAGGCCCCACCAGTGGCCATGCCCCACGGCCCCACAGTGGAGCAGTCCAGATCCCCATCACTAAGTGATGGAGGTAATCACAAAGGACCAGAGGGATTAAACTTCAGCTAACTGGTTCTTTGAGGAGGCAGACATTATCTCAGTACTGATGTGGTCTAGTAAGAGATTCCTAAACTGTTGAATACACAGATTATTTTTGTTTTTCCAGTTCACAAAGATAGTTTTCTTTGCGCTGCATAAGACTGTGAGTATCATGTGTGCAGAGTTAATTACCATGTAAATTTCACCCAAGTCACCTAGTAGACACAGTGTGGGGTTTGCAGGAATATTACAGTTAAACCATGTTGACATGTCTTCACATACCTAAAGCCAGAACCTGCGGACAGGTGTGTAGGACCACAAGGCATAGAGATAGTTGTCAGGTGTGTGTTCATTGCAGTGTGTGCAGATGTTTGATTGTGACAGACCCATCCTGAACATCCTTTGTCCTGTTTAATTAGTTCTATGAAGAATTTTGAATTGTATTAGTTGCATATTTGAATTCTTAGTCATTTTAAAAGTGTTTTAACATATTTGTGACCCTTCATCTTTATTAAAGTTACTGGATAAGTCAACCTCCCATTTTGGAAGAGAGATTGAGTTTTCTAGTTTAGATAATAATTATTGGGGCATTGAGATTCATGAATTCTGCCACCCTAATATGTCACGAATGGCGGCGGAGGTGAGGACCCAAATGCAGGCAGGAGGCAGAACTGGTGCAGGTAAAAGGTTTATTTCCCAGGAACACAAGACAGGCAACCATAGACGACGGGGATAAACTCCAGAGAACAAAAACCAAACATGACAAAATGAAAACTAAAGCATGAACATAAGAACTACAAACCAAGAACATGACCAAACTAATCATGACAAAAACCAAAATCCTAAACAATCAAAACACCCACCAAAACCCAGAAACCGTGACACTAATAGGTAGCTGCTACTTTAATTGATTAATGGTATATTTTTTACATATAATAGATTTAAGCTGGTGATATTCTGGAAATTCAGTGCTACTGATTCCATGTTGTAAAGTGAGAATATTAAATGAGAAGAAGTTTCCATTTTCTGTTATATGTTCTGTTTTATTCCTTTATTTTTCCATTGAGTAAAATTAATCAGCTTTTTCTTTTGCAGGATGTCAGGGTTGTTCCAGAGGGGTGTAAACTTACATGGAAAAGTGAAGACTTGGTTATTTTTAGAAATTCCTAAAAGCCATTAAAGAGGAACTGATATTGATGCTTTTAAAACACTTATGTGTTTTGATGGCTGAGCTGATGAATGGCAGGTCAGAGATAAACACATCCTCACACAATGCTTGCTCTACATCTAACCATGATTCATCCAGACTGCTAGGTTTAAGCCATTTGGAGATATACTGCAGCTTGTTAGCTAAGAAAACATGATTAAAGTTGGGTAGCTCCAATCCGCCTCTATCTTTAGTCTGTTGTAAAGTTTTTAGACTGATACATGATGGCTTGTTTTTCCATAAAAATTTAGATATATGTGAGTCCAGTGATTTAAACCAGCTGGAGGATGGTTTAGTGGGTATCATTGAAAACAGGTAGTTTACTTTAGATAGAACCATCATTTTAACTGTGGCAACCCTCCCCATGAGTGATATGGGTAAGAGCCTCCACCGTGAGAGATCATCCTCTATTGCTTTAAGTAGCTGGACATAATTTAGCTTTGTTAGTTCTGATAACCTGGGGGAAATGTTTATGCCTAGATATCTAATGTTTCCAGACTGTATTGTAGTATTAGGTATGTTTTGTAGGTCACAGTTGATGGGCATAACAATAGTCTTAGACCAGTTAATAGAGTAGTCAGATATTGATGAGAATGTGTTAATAAGTGTGATTGTCTGGGGGAGAGACGTCGGTGAGTTCTGGAGAAAAAGGAATACATCATCAGCATAAAGACTTATCTTGTGCTCTATATTTTTAGCATGGATTCCTTTAATCTCTTTATTTTGTCTTATGGCAGCAGCTAGGGGTTCAATAAAAATAGCAAAGAGTGATGGAGAAAGCGGGCAGCCCTGTCTGGTTCCTCTCTGCAAACAGAAGCTTGGAGAGGTTTGATCATTGGTCTTCACACATGCATTTGGGTTGTTATATAATATTTTTATCCAATCTATGAAAGATGGCCCAAACCCAAATTTGTTTAACGTTGCAAATAAAAATTTCCAGTTTACTCGGTCAAACGCTTTTTCTGCGTCTAAAGAAATGACTGTGGATTCCAGGTTATGTAGAGTAGAATAATCTATGATGTTAATTAATCTACGCATGTTAGTAGAGGAATGTCCGCCTTTAATAAAGCCTGTTTGGTCAGGATGTATTATTAGAGGGGTTATATTTCTATCCTGCTGGCCAGAGCTTTGCTGATTATTTTAAGATCTACATTTATTAATGCAGCTAGGTGGTAACTGGATGGAAGTGTCGGGTCTTATCCTAATTTTAATAGTAGAGTAATATTAACTAGGTTCATATTTGAAGGTATTTTTTGTTTTTCTTTTATTTCTAACATCATTTTGTAGAAAGTGGGTGCCAGCATTGTCCAGAACTCTGGTCATCTGGACCTGGACAATCTGGACCTGGACCAGCTACACCTGGACCATCTGGAACTTTACCTGGACCATCTGGACCTGGAGCTTTATTGTTGGGCATATGCTGGAGAGCTTCATGGAGTTCTCAGACTGAAAGAGGTGAATCCAAGAATATTTTATTTTCATGTTTTCATTCTGCAAGATTGATGTTACTAAGAAATTTATCAGTATTGTCATCTGTTGTAGTTAGTTGTGATGTATATAATGTTTTATAGAATTCTTTGAAAGTGTTATTTATCTTGTCAGGCTCGTGGCTGATGTTTCCTTCTGGATCTCTGACAGAGGAGATGGTTGTTTTCTCCTTGTTTGTTTTTAACTGTTTAGCCAGGAACCTTCCAGATTTATTTCCATGTTCAAAGTTCTCCAAGTGAAGTCTTTGCACCCAGAATTGTGCTTTTATCTGTTATTTCATTAAGTTCAAGTTTAGCTTTCCTTATATGGTTCAGTGTGTTCTTCTGGGGAGACATGGTAAGCTCCTCTAAGGATTTAATTCTGAGTTCTAACTCTGAAATTCAAAGTTTCCTTCTTTCTCTTATGGGGAGAAAAGGAAATTATTTTACCTCTCATTCCCTCTCATTACTGAACAGGAATGGTGAACTGAAGAGAAGAAGGTGTATTCTCTTAGTGTGGGATGGTGAGAGCGCCAAGCATCACAGAGACCAAAATCCTTCATGTTTAACAGTTTCTAAGGATTTCCAGACTCGACGAGCTCCTGTGGTTCTGTGTTTGTCCAGTATAATGTTAAAATCACCTCCTATAATTAGTGTGTTATCTAAGTTCTATTCTTCTATTCTACAGTAATGTAGCAGACGCTTTTTATCCAAAACAACTTACATCTGAGAGTAAGAACAACACAAGCAAGAATTCAAACAAGATAGGGCATCATAATTAAGTGGTAGTCAGACAGCCCAGTTGGACCCAGGTGCTGTCATGTAGTTCTAGAGGCGGTGCATATAATTTTTTTTTTTTTTTGTAGGTTTTTTGTAAGTAATTTTGTTTAAATGGTAAATGGCCCATATTTATATAGCACTTTACTGTACCTGGAACGATACCCAAAGCGCTTTACATCATACTTCACATTCACCCATTCACACACTAATGGCAGAAGCTGCCATGCAAGGTGCTCAACCACGACCCATCAGGAGCAATTAGGGGTTCGGTGTCTTGCCCAAGGACACCTTGACATGAACCCGACTTGACCGAGGATCGAACTGGCAACCCTTGGGTTACAAGATGACGGCTCTACCTTGCTGAGCCATGCTGTCCCAAATACAAGATCACGATTTCATCAAACAGTATCAACTTGGGTATAAGTGCACACAGCTTATTCAGTACTTGGTTGAGCCAAAGAGCTGGACAAAGAGTGAGGTGAAGAGGGAGTGAAAGAAGGAGGGTCATCAACATGTGGAGCAGATATATTTGGAATAGATAATTTAACATTTTGATTAGATAATGTAACTATTATAAATCTGTCTTCTGGATCTGTGATTGTGTTATCTATGTCAGAGTTTAACCTTCTATTAATAAGAGTTGCTACTCCTCTTTGCCTAAAATTATAACACATGTGGAAACTGGACTGTTGGAAGAAGATCTGTTGTTGAGTTTGATAAATAAGTTTCCTGGAAGAGGATGATGTCTGCCTTCATCTCCTGCAGCCGACTGAAAATCTTTTACCTCTTTTTCCTTGTACCAACTCCACACACGTTCCAAGTGACAAACCTCAGTGTGTTCATGGTCCGACCACAGAAATGAGGCTACATGCATATTACTGAAGTGTGTGTGCGTCCCACTCCTTTGTGCACATGTGTGTCTGTCAGCTGAGTGTGTGACATGGATCTGTGTATTAAATGTCTGCGTGTGTGTGTGCTGTTCCCTCATTCATTGTGTGTGAAATAGTGATGTGCAGATCATAACCACAATGTTGATACTTCTGATACCAGCTTTTTATGATCTAGAATTGATTTCCATTTTAGAATATCAATATTTTACTGATTTGGGGTCAAACTGCAGGCTATCAGATACTGGAATACAGTTGGCAGGAACTACTTTTTCTTCCGCCTGCCATAATCATATGTGAATTAAGGGCCATCTCTCACTCACTCGGGACATAGCATCACATGTTGAAGACATAATGGTTTCTATAGCAACACCACAAACCTCCTTAAACATCTGAGAATCAACCATGACACAGTATATAATTAAATTATGATGAGGAAGAGGAGAGTAGCAGGACAGGTGCTGCAAGGACAAGACACGTCATTCCTGGAGTCCTCCGATGCTGCAGGCAGGTACTAACCACTATTCAGAGGGATAAATGTAGAGCTGTGGAACACTGATGCTACATTTTGGTAAAGTGATTTTCATCTGGCTGTTAGATTCAGGTTTTTGTCTTGATGTTCAAACAACAGGAGTTCTCCTCGTTCTAAAGACTATTACATCCTATAAGAAAATGCTGAAATAAACATCTGTATGAGATCAGCTTGGAGTGAAATGTGTCCCTCACATCAGTTCAACAGGCCTGGATTCAGTCGGTCAGGAGGCTGCAGAGGCTGCTGTCATTAAATATTCAGTAAAACAGACATTGTAGGGTTTAAAATTTAAAATTTAAAAGTTTAAAAAATAAAAATACGGATGAAACATATTTAATAAGATAGAAAGAAAATAACATCCTTCCCTCTCATTTGTTTAGACGGATGGTAACTAAATAATTTTATATGTAGGTGCTGACAAACATGCAATTACTGTGTTATCTATACTTATTTATGTATTTTACTGGTAATTTCAGTTTGCATCTCAAAGTATTCTATAAAAATGTGACTACCTCTTCCTTTCCCCTCAGCATGGCTGCTCTGAAAGCGACTTTCCAAACACATATAGTTTCTGTACAAAGAGTCAGTGTCGGCTCGGTATCGCTGACACTGGCTGGAATTTTACTTGGTATCGGATCAGAAAGAAAATTACACACATTGCACATCACTACCATTCAAAAGAATCAATTCATTCATGAAAGTCACACCTCTAATAATAGTTAAACCCCAATAATTGTCAACACCCTTCTTGTTCCTATACCGTGTGAAAACCTGGTGTTCGTACCGCTTCTAGACCTGGTTTATGCTGGGACGTTGCTTGAGAGCCCCACTCAAACCGTTCCACAACCTAACTCCACATACAGAAACACAAAAGTTTTTTTCATTGTACAAGCTCAGAGAAGTTTTAAATTTCATTTTTGAATATTATTAGGGAGCAGGTTATGGATTACTTTATACATGATCTGTGCTGTTTATAAGTTAACCTGATCCTTGAATTTCAGTATCTTTGATTTTAAGAACAGTGGATTTGGGTGATCTCTGAAACACGGGTGGAGGAGACAACAGATCTGGGTAAAAGGTAGAACAATCTTTGTAAAATGTCCAGTAAGAAACAAGCAGATCTGTTAGTTGCAATCGGATTAGGCAGATGCAGTCGGATCCCCTTTTCTCTCTAAGTCCTGTAAGTTCTCACTAGGATAAAAAATATTTTTGTACTTCTGAGATGATGGTGTCGAATGCTTTTGTAAGAGCTACAAATACACCAGCTGCATACTTTTTTTATCTACTGCGTTAGTAATTTCCTCTCTTACTTTTATTGCTGGTGATGTTGAGCTCTGAATCTGTATAGAACTGTTTGAAAGTAGTTTATTGTTGCTGATGATTTTATCTGTTGTTGAATAATTTCTCTAGAATTTTGGAAAATTGTGGATGTAAAGACACTGGTCTATCATTTGTGAAGTGGTGTTTATCAGCAGTTTTATAAAGTATTACAGCTTTGTGTTCGTAATGACAGCACAAGTCATCTTTCTGCTAATTGTCCAAACAAAATGAAAACAGCCAAACACAGAAATACTCCAGAGTATCTGGATGTTTAAAACAGCTTTTCTGAGTTGCTATAAAATTACAAACTGTGCTCTGGATGAGATTCTCTCTGGCTTAACCTCAGTTTTCTAATCTAAGCCTCTTTTGGCCAAATCTTAAACACTGTAATTTGCAAAACTCTTTCACCGTTTTTTCTAAATTCACTTAGAATAAATATTTCCTGCGAACCACCAGCTGTCTGGAATTATTTTATGTAGAGTCCGTATGTCTAACGGATGCTCGGTGGTCACTGTAAGCCAGAACAAGAACAGAAAAGATCAGATAAGCATTATATCATGTATTGGTATATATAGATTGCATCTGGATTTTTAACATGAAATAATTATGCAGAGAAAAATAAAGTTTCTGCACAGATCATTACTATTTGTTAGCAGATGGGTATAGTTTGACGTACTTAATAAAATGCAGCATGTTTTGAACTGTCATGCACTGGCATAACATTTCATCTGAAAGTTCTAAGTTTTGGGTCCAGTGACTTGTCATCTGTAAAGTTAAATGTACAGTAGTTGTGCATAACTGCATTGGTGATGTATCTTGAGGTATTCATAAAGTTATTTATGCTGGTTGGAAGAAGTTTGGACTGTCATGCAGAAACTCTTTATCAGCTACTTCCCAACCACAAGTATTCTCCTGTCTTGAATTAATGTGCCATTAAGAATAGAGGAGCTCACGCTGGGGCCCAGTCTGTGGACATCATGGCTTTGTCTTCATTCCCATCTGCCATTTCTATTTCCACCGGGGCCATCTTCCACCCACTGTGCAGCTAAAGTAATGAACATGTTCGATGCTGAGTCTCTTCTCATGTGTATTGGTGCCAAAAGCAGGTCAAAGACTGCCTGATTTAATTTAATTACTTTGGTTATCAAATGAAAATATTATTCTTTGCTGATCAAATACTACTGTGTTTGATTTCAGATGAGGCAGAAGAGCATTTGCTCCTCGTTCCTCCTCAGCTTTCTTCCAGCATTGCAGGACCAGACGCTTTAACTGCTTGGATGAACACGAAGTTTAAAGCAGTCGAGCAGATAAGATAAAACTGTGGTTAAAATGATGACTAAATGCTTTAAAAAAACCTGACCTATTTCTGACACTTCTGGCTCCAGGGTAGTTATTGCCACTGCCCCCTTGTGGACATTTTAGGTAGTGTTCTTTTCCCTTAAAAACCTCGTACCACTGCTCTACTTTCCATCTAGCCTTGGAGTAGATTATTCACAAGAATTTCTGGAAATATTGTTAAAGTGTTTGATAATTGATTTGTTTTGACAAAGTAAACTGTTTTTTTTTTACCTCTGACTGTAGTTACTGCTGCACAAGCCATGATTTCCACCTGTTAATGTAAGAATCTGTTTTCCTTTGGCCCATGTGCATGCTGTACAGTAAATCTTCTATTGCTTATGTTAGTTATTTGTTATACTGGGTTTCAGTTCAGTAGCCAGCATGTAAAATGTCTTTAGTTTCATGTGTCATGATGAAGGAATATTTTCACATTTGTTTGCAGTAGCAGGAATTCATGTCCATGTATACAGAATGTTGATGCCTTTTGTATTGTATTTAACAACCATCTGTAAAGCCAAATCTGTTCTAAGAACTTGTTTGCTGGAGTTTTTGTTAGCCATCTGTCGAGCCCTGCAGGATACTGACTATATCAGCTGGTTTAGTGGGCTCTGTGGTGTTCCTCCTCCTGGCTTCCACAGGTGTGACTGCCTCCTATTCTTTGGTCTGGAAACTCAACATTTTGCATCTCTTTCATCATGAGATATAAAACCTAGAAAATTTCTGAATTAAATTTGATGGGTACAATGCAGCTACTCCCAGCACACATATAAATACAGCCGTGCCACGAAGCTGCTGCTGTGTAACTGGTCGGTATAATGACATAGCCAGGCCTCATGAGTGAGATGGAGGAGCTGCAGACAGACACTGACATGTAGACACATCCACAGTATGATTTATGGAGTTTGTGAGAGAATGCGAGAAGAGCTCGGATATTAGCTTTGTATACTAACGATGTGCATCGTTAGTATATATACCGAATACCGAAATATCGATACTTCCGATACCAGCCTTGTGAAAATATGTGAAATAAGGGCCAGCGTAGCGTAGCGGCAGCACATCTCTCACTGACTCAGTCCGTAGCATCACATGTGGAGCTGAACAGCAACGGTGCTGTATGATGTGTGTGCAAAGACATAGAGGTTTCTATAGCAACACCAAAAACCTCCTTTAACATCCAAGAATTGATCATGACAGAATATAATGAAATTATGGTGATGTGGAGGAGAGGAGAGGGACAGGAGCTGCAAGGGAGACAGACGTCACTCCTAGAGTCCTTTGATGCTGCAGGCCGGTACTATCAGATACTATCAAGTACCATCAGTTACTATCAGGTACTATGAGGTACTATCAGGTACTATCAGGTACCATCAGGTACTATCAGGTACCATCAGTTACTATCAGGAACCATCAGGTACTATTAGGTACTATCAGGTACCATCAGGTACTATTAGGTACTATCAGGTACTATCAGGTACTATCAGGTACCATCAGTTACTATCAGGTACTATGAGGTACTATCAGGTACTATCAGGTACCATCACGTACTATCAGGTACCACCAGTTACTATCAGATAATTTCAGGTACCATCAGTTACTACCAGGAACCATCAGGTACTATCAGGTACTATCAGATACTATCAGGTACCATCAGTTACTACCAGGAACCATCAGGTACTATTAGGTGCTATCAGGTACCATCAGGTAATATCAGTTACTATGACGTACTATCAGATACTATCAGGTACCATCAGTTACTACCAGGAACCATCAGGAACTATTAGGTACTATCAGGTACCATCAGGTACTATCAGGTAATATCAGGTACTATTAGGTACTATCAGGTACTATCAGTTACCATCAGATACTATCAGATACTATCAGGTACCCTTGATTACTATCAGGTACTATCAGGTACTATTAGGTACTATCAGAAACCATCAGGTACCATCAGGTAATATCAGGCACTATTAGGTACTATCAGATACCATCAGGTACTATCAGGTAATATCAGGTACTATTAGGTACTATCAGGTACCATCAGGTACTATCAGGTAATATCAGTTACTATTAGGTACTATCAGGTACCATCAGGTACTATCAGGTAATATCAGGTACTATCAGGTACTATCAGGTACTATTAGGTAATATCAGGTACTATCAGGTAATATCAGGTACGATTAGGTAATATCAGATACTATCAGGTACTATCAGGTACTATCAGGTACCATCAGGTACTATCAGGTAATATCAGGTACTATTAGGTACTATCAGGTACCATCAGGTACTATCAGGTAATATCAGTTACTATTAGGTACTATCAGGTACCATCAGGTACTATCAGGTAATATCAGGTACTATCAGATACTATCAGGTACTATTAGGTAATATCAGGTACTATCAGGTAATATCAGGTACGATTAGGTAATATCAGATACTATCAGGTACTATCAGGTACTATCAGGTAATATCAGGTACGATTAGGTAATATCAGATACTATCAGGTACTATCAGTTACCATCAGGTACTATCAGGTAATATCAGGTACTATTAGGTACTATCAGGTACCATCAGGTACTATCAGGTAATATCAGTTACTATTAGGTACTATCAGGTACCATCAGGTACTATCAGGTAATATCAGGTACTATCAGATACTATCAGGTACTATTAGGTAATATCAGGTACTATCAGGTAATATCAGGTACGATTAGGTAATATCAGATACTATCAGGTACTATCAGGTACTATCAGGTACCATCAGGTACTATCAGGTAATATCAGTTACTATTAGGTACTATTAGGTACCATCAGGTACTATCAGGTAATATCAGGTACTATGAGGTACTATCAGGTAATATCAGGTACAATTAGGTAATATCAGATACTATCAGGTACTGTTAGGTAATATCAGGTACTATCAGGTACTATTAGGTAATATCAGGTACTATCAGGTACTATCAGGTAATATCAGGTACGATTAGGTAATATCAGATACTATCACGTACTATTAGGTAATATCAGCTACTATCATGTACTATCAGGTAATATCAGGTACTATCAGGTAATATCAGGTACTATCAGGTACTATCAGGTACTATTAGGTACTATCAGATACTATCAGGTACTATTAGGTAATATCAGGTACTATCAGGTAATATCAGGTAAGATTAGGTAATATCAGATACTATCAGGTACTATCAGGTACTATCAGGTACTGTCACGTAGTAGCTAGAGTTCAGGTGTAGGGATAAATGTAGAGCTGTGGAACACTGATGCTACATGTTGGTAAAGTGATTTTCATCTGGCTGTTAGATTCAGGTTTTTGTCTTGATGTTCAAACAACAGGAGTTCTCCTCGTTCTAAAGACTATTACATCCTATAAGAAAATGCTGAAATAAACATCTGTATGAGATCAGCTTGGAGTGAAATGTGTCCCTCACATCAGTTCAACAGGCCTGGATTCAGTCGGTCAGGAGGCTGCAGAGGCTGCTGTCAAGTCCACCTCAAATGTCCGACATCACACGGTACTTCTCAGAGCCCCACAAGAAGAACGTTCTGCTGCATCGAGAAGAAGCCTCAAGATGTCCCAACCACGTCTGCGAGAGCAAAGCCATGTCCTTCCGTTCTCATGGCCTCGAGAACAAGGAAACAGTTCTGGCTTCTCGTATGTCATGGTTGCTGCTCTGCTGGGCCTGCAGCTCCTCATCACGCTCATCTGCTCCACCTGGTGCAGCCCTGATTACTCACTCTGTTCACCTGCTCCCCTCCCTACTTAAGCTCACTCCAGTCCTTGCTTCCCTGCCAGATGGTCAGCATTGTTTTCCCTTGTTGATGTCCAGCGTTTACTCTTGTTTTCTGATTCCTGTGTTTGACCCAGTTGCGGCCCTTGGACTTCTCTTGCCTCATCCCCTGTGGGACTGCTCCTGCCTTGTGCTCTCCTGGATTTTGACCTGTTTTGGAACGACCACGGATATTCGCCTGCCCCAGCTAAGATATTATTCCCTGCTTTACCTGAGGAAGGTGCCACCGCTTCCTACTGGACCAAACCCTGCTCATCTCCTCCATTACCCGGACTGAATAAATTACTTTCTTGGAATCTATCACTGTGTGTGTGGCTGAATTTCCGGGTCCTCAGGGAGACACCATTACACTCGTATGTATGTAACGGGCTTCGAGTGAGGGCTGAAAGAACCCCTGAGCAAACAAACGAAAAAGTGTGTCAATAAATGCCTGAACCCCGAGCGCCAGAAGTGGATGTGACTTATTTCACAGAATTTAAACAGTTGCAAGTTTTATTATTTATTTATTTATTTTTTTTTTACTTGTCCTGTCCAGCATCATAGCAGCAAAATGATAATCTGGTTGCTGTATCGTGCTGAACAAATTTGCTCTGCCAAGGAGAGGCCTATGGGTAAGGCTCCTCTTGATAATGTGATTAATTTATTTATTTATTTACTTTGAATCATGGAATCTATGTAATCTTGCTGGACCTGACCGGAGGGGACAGAAAAAGATGGAAAATAGCAAAAAGAGCAAAAGGGAAAGAAGAAAGGAGACAAAAAGATCACAGACAGAAGGAAACGACCCTTCAATCCACACCATCACCAGACAACAAACTGTTACACCTGTACATGAACACACCAGAAAATTTCCTACAACTTCTACAAAAGCAGAAACACACACACAGAAAAAACAGGGCTGCCAGTCATTAAGAGTTTTTAAATAACCAAATCAAAAAGACATAACAGCGACCAGGTACTAACTCACAGGAAAAATACAAAAAACAAAAAAAAAATTTAATAATTATCTCTTAGTATTAAAACCCACTAGACAACTCTGTGACTGTGTCAGCATGCAGAGCATGAGAAACAAGGAGTGATCAGTGATGAAGAGTGGTGAGTGAGATCATGCAAATGCGACCACGTCTCCACGCAGGGCCAGAGGCAGACCAGGGCCTGGGCCGGGCCCTCAGCAGCAGACCTAGAGCACCAACCCAAGCCACCCAACCACAAAGAAGACTCCAGCCCCACCCGAAGGGCGGCAGAGGAAAGCCCCAGCAAGAGCCCCTCACGGTCCCGGGGCACAGGTCCCAGTGGGCTAAGATCAGCAGCCGCCGGCCCCACCAGGGACCGGCCACCCAGGGCAGCCCAAGCGAAGGGCCCAGAGCCCCAGGAGCCCAGAGGCGGCCGCCCTACCCCCCAAAGGCAGAGGGCCCGCACCATGCCTAGGAGGACCAGGCCCCCCCAGACAGCCACCCGGCGTAGGCCAGCACACACCCCGATGTTCCAGCCGCACACCCCGGGAACCAGGGTGCTATTGGCCCCCTCCCCCCTTATCACTCTTTGTAAATGATAATCTCTGCAAATAATCGAATAACCTATGCATAAAGTTTATATGGAAAAACAAACACCCCTATCTTAAGAAAAACTTATGTCTGTTTAACGTTGCAAATAAAAATTTCCAGTTTACTTGGTCAAATACTTTTTCTGCATCTAAAGAAATGACTGTAGATTCCAGGTTATGTAGAGTAGAATAATCTATGATGTTAATTAATCTACGCATGTTAGTAGAGGAATGTCTACCTTTAATAAAGCCTGTTTGGTCAGGATGGATTATTAGAGGGGTTATTTTTTCTATTCTTCTGGCCAAAGCTTTGCTGATTATTTTGAGATCTACATTTATTAATGAAACTGGACGGTAACTGGATGGAAATGTCGGGTCTTTACCTGGTTTTAATAGTAGAGTAATATTGGCTAGGTTCATATTTGAAGGTATTTTTTGTTTTTCCCTTATTTCTAATATCATATTGTAGAAAGTGGGTGCCAGCATTGTCCAGAATTCTTTGTAGAATTCTGCTGGGTAACCATCTGGACCTGGAGCTTTATTGTTGGGCATATGCTGGAGAGCTTCATGGAGTTCGCCGACTGAAAGGGGGGAATCCAAGACCATTTTATCTTCATGTTTTAATTGTGGAAGATTGATGTTACTAAGAAATTTATCAATATTGTCATCTGTTGTAGTTAGTTGTGATGTATATAATGTTTTATAGAATTCTTTGAAAGTGTTATTTATCTTGTCAGGGTCGTGGCTGATGTTTCCTTCTGGATCTCTGACAGAGGAGATGGTTGTTTTCTCCTTGTTTGTTTTTAACTGATTAGCCAGGAACCTTCCAGATTTGTTGCCATGCTCAAAATTCTCCAAGCGAAGTCTTTGCACCAAGAATTGTGTCTTTTTATCTATTATTTCATTAAATTCAAGTTTAGCTTTCCTTATAGCATTTAGTGTGTGTTCTTCTGGGGAGACATGGTAAGCTCCTCTAAGGATTTAATTCTGAGTTCTAACTCTGAAATTCTCAAAGTTTCCTTCTTTTTCTTATGAGAAGAAAAGGAAATTATTTTCCCTCTCATTACTGCTTTTCCTGCTTCCCAAAGAACACACGCTGAAGTTTCTGGCAAGTCGTTGTTTTCTAGATATAAGGACCATTCTCTTTTGAAGTAGCTGATAAACTCAGGATCTTTAAGTAATGACGTATTAAATCTCCAGTTTCTAGTTGCTGGTTTATTGCTCTTACTTCTCAGAGTGAATGATACTGGTGCGTGATCACTAATGCTAATAGGATGGATTCTGATTTCTGACATGTCATTCATCAGCGAGCTGCTAGTTAAGAAATAATCTAATCTAGAATAGGAATGGTGGACTGAAGAGAAGAAGGTGTATTCTCTTAGTGTGGGATGGTGAGAGCGCCAAACATCACAGAGACCAAAATCCTTCATGTTTTACAGTTTCTGAGGATTTCCAGACTCAATGAGCTCCTGTGGTACTTTGTTTGTCCAGTATAATGTTAAAATCACCTCCTATAATTAGTGTGTTATCTGAGTGACCATAGAGGCGAAGAGGGAGTGAAAGAAGGAGGATCATCTACATTTGGACCAGATATATTTACAATACATAACTTAACATTTTTAATAGATAATGTAACTATTATAAATCTGCCTTCTGGATCTATGATTGTATTATCTATATCAAAATTTAACCTTCTATTAATAAGAGTTGTTACTCCTCTCTGCCTAGAATTATAACAAGCTGAATACACGTGTGGAAACTGGGTTGTTGAGAGAAGATCTATTGTTGAGTTTGATAAATGAGTCTCTTGGAGTAATATTATATCTGCTTTCATTTCTTACAAACGATTAAAAATTTTTAACCTCTTTTCCCTTGTGCCAGCTCCATGCACATTCCAAGTGACAAATGTGAGTTCGTTCATGAACCAACCACAGAGATGAGGCTATATGCATATTACTGAAGTGTGTGTGCGTGCATCCCACTGCTTCTCCATGTGCATGTGTATCTGCCAGCTGGTTGTGACAGGGATGTATGTGCACTTGTGCTGTTCTGTGTGTGTTCCTGTGAATCATGAAAAGTGCTGATGTGTATATAATATAATGACAAGTGTTACCGTAAACCGTTAAAGGGTCGGAGAGAAGAAGTGTAAAGAGTGAAAATAGCGACAGCGCCAAATGAAAAAAGTCATTTAAAAAACGCATCTGTGCTGAGAACAGTGTAGTGGAGACGGGCAGTGGATTTACTGTTAACTAAATGATCTTTTATGGCAGTTTAATGGATATAACATGATCTAGTGAGAAAACAGGAAAATTAAACCACATACCAAGTCAGTAGAGCCACGGAGTGATGTCCAGGTCGCGGTACAGCTGTCCATTAATAAATGATTTATCCACCGCGATGACAGCGCGAGCACCTTCCGTGATGGATTTCCTCCTGATGGGAAACAGGACTCTCCGTCGGTCCAGAATCTCTCTCGGATATTGGTCGTTTACTCCGAAGTTCGTTCCCTTCAGTTCGTGGCCCTGGTTCTTCACCTGCTCCTTCTTTTTGAAGCTGACGAACTTCGCTACAATAGGTCTTGGTCTGCTGGACCCGGGTTTCCTCCTGCCGAGCCGATGGACTCTGTGAAAGGAGATGTTTTTCACCGTTTCCTCCGGGAGCTTCAGGTGGGTTTTGATGAAGTTTTTCACCGTGGTCTCGGGGTCCTCCTCCGTCTGCTCTGGAATCCCTGCAAATACCAGGTTCTTTCTCATGCTCCACGCCTGCAGATCGATCACCGTTTCCTTCATCTTCTTATTTTCCTCCGAGAGACGGGTCAAGCCCTCGGTGAGGGATTTTACCGACTCTCTGAGACCGGCATTTTCTACCGCCAGACTTTCCACCTGCTTCTGGCTGAATTCTAGTGATTCACGTAGCGCCTGGAACTCCTTGTGGAGAATTTCTACCAGGTTCAAACGCGCATCAAAACTACTGAGTTTCTTATCTATAGAGATCAGAACATCTGTTGAGTCGTTCCCCGTTGGTGAAATAGCTCCAGGTGAATCCTCATTTCGCTGTCTCTTGGATTTAGATGAGGTGGAGGGGGTGGACGTGTTGTTTGGTTTCCCCATGACGATTCTGTCGTAACAACGATCTATAAAATCTGTCAGGCTGGCCAAATCCTCCCCGCTGTGTTCCAGAGTGTACCTTTTAAAGACACTGTTTTCCTACTTTAAAGAATATTTTGATTAGGCTGGCACAAAATACAATTGAATGAAAGTATAAATGTTTGGGTGCCTAGTTTGAATCTGCCGTCTCCCCCGGAACTACGTCACCTACAGCATTAGCGTCACTTACCTGCCACCAGCATCACCTACCTGTCACAGTCTCTGCTGCTCCTCACAGTTGCAAGTTTTAAACACGTGAGAATTACGTTTAATCAGAGAGTCCAGTTTGTTTTAAAGTGGGGTTAATGGGAGAAACTTCCCAGCTCCTTTGTACCCAAGGTTCATTTGAAACCAACTTACAAAATCTGTATATGTACGGGGAAAACTCCGGGCATGAGACACGCTTAAATGGCCCCAAAAATGATTTTTTTTTTTGGGGGGGTGCATTCATTCCTTTTGGATGATAAGTCACAGTTTCTTGGGAATTACATAAACGCTGTAAGACCTTAGTACAGAAAAAGTCCTGGCACACTGCTCCCCATCAAGATGCACATTTTAATATAATCTTTGTGGGGGTAGAGTGGAAGCTGCAGGTGAAGGTAGACGCAGAAAGTCATAAAGCAATAGTTACATGCGTGTCTAATGTCTTCAGCATGGTCTAAGCCATAACTACAAATGATGCAAATGAAGTGTGTATTACATTAACTTTGTACGAAATGACCACCAGTGGTGCGGAGCTGGTGGTGGGGCCCAAATCAAATTCTGCTGAGGATCCCATGAAGACTTGGGCCGACCCTGCTTTGGTCCCAGTTTGAATGAAGACAATTAGAATTTTATTTAAATTGTCTAAAACAACAAAAGCAAGAGCCAAGATTTCAGAAAAAGTCGGATTTAACAATAAATTCCACTTTAAAGGGGGTTACAGTACCATAGCATAAAAAGTAAGTTCGACTTTCATAGTCACTGAGTTTGAAAAGATAAATCTAAATCAAGTGTAGATTTCAAGATTTGAAATCCACCTTCCTATCCATGTTATCAGTATGCACCATGATCAGTGATGAAATGATGCGAGAAGCCAGTAAAAGAAGCTCACCGCCAGCTCAGCGTTGATCATCAGAGAGGAGAGACTCATGGTCGTCCTGCCACTGACCGAAGGCTCGGAGAGAAGAGGTTATTGTCTCTCCACCTGACTTCATCCTGGCTGTGTTCTGTTGACAGAAGAAATTGCTCGTATTCACTGACTCATAAAATGTGTTTGCCTGCCCTTCAGCCGCTGTCTTGCTGCCCTGGAACAGGAGAAAATATCCCAGGCTGTATCCGGCCGGCTTGCTGCATCTGGTCTGCGAGGTTTGCAGCTGAGGACGGCTCTGATTCTCCCTTTCGGAATCTGGATGGCTGGGTAATAAAAAAAACAAGCAAAGTTTCACATTTTTAAATGTTGAACTCCTAGTTCAGACTTTATTCCCGTGTGCCAGATGGACCCGTTCAGCGTAGCTGTACTAAGAAAACACTTCCGTATGATGATATGAAAACTCAGACTGTATCAGCTTTCATCATATTTTAGGTCTGGGCTAGAAATCGATTTTGATTCAGTTGAATTTGCCGTTTTTTCCGCTTTAATGACACCAACGCTGTCCTCGGGCTTCCAGCAGGGCCAGCTCTCCCGCCCCTCGCCCACATAGACACACAGGTCCTCCCATCTTCATCCGACCTGTCTGGAGGACCTGGAGGTCTCCCAAAAAGCAATACAGCATGTTGATGAAAAGTAATTCATCAAATATTGAAGAGAAACTGTATATTGAAATATTAATTCCTTATTAAATACTGTTATTTCTAAAAGGATGAATAAATAACACAATTCATAAATTTGTTTCTAAATACTTTTCCATTTCATACATTTAAAGATGATTCTCTTTTCCATTGTCTTCCCCATGCTTTTTTAAATGCTTTTTGGATTTCCTTCATGGGTTACCCTCCACTGAGCTTTTACGTGACATTTTAGCCTTGATCAGTTCAACCAATCACAGCTGCTCCTGGAATGAAAGCAGCTCTCTCATTGGTTAAACAGCCACACCTGCGTCGCTACAAGGTTACAACGTCAATGGGCAATAATAACTTATTTTATAAGTTATGCCATAAATATAAAATACACAAACATCTGACAGTTTTCTTCACATTTACTAAATAAACACAAACATAGAGATGAAAACCTCTAAATGTACAACAATAAAAACTCTTTAAACAAGTTGTTGCTGCAGTCTGTCAATTTTGGTTTTTAAGATACACAGCAAAGACGTTTAGATTGATTGATTTAATCTGCAGTACAAAGCAACTGACATATGGGCATTTTTGCCACTGTGGTGTCATTCAATGGAGTATTTCAAGGCTTTGTATCGCTAGAATATGTAGAAAATAAAAACAATATGGATTGATAGAAAAAATTCAGCTGTTTTTTATTAAACAAAAAGAACAAACTAAAACACATATAAATGCATGACCATATTGAAAAGTTAAGGTATTTAAACCATATCCATCTTCTTTAGTTTTTGAAGCTTTTTGTACAGAGTGCAGGTTCATTTGTGAGAACTGTGCTGTACGTTGTCAATTCCTCACCTGCATGCCGAGTATTTCCTCTGAACCACTGACTACAGATGTTTACAGAAAAACCACTAAAAATACTAATGCCCCAAAAACAAAGAAACAGAGAGCAGGATTATGCTAATGGGAAAATTTCTGCGGCCGCTCCGTTCCAGTTAAAGGCTGTTTCTAGTAAATTTGAACACAGACATGCTGCCTAGTGGGAGAAAAGACTGCGATCCAGTGAGCCGGCTGACATTTGCGAAGTCTTCAGACACGTTGTTTATTTTGGGAAACTGTAGGTTATAATGGAGCCAGACCACCTAACCTTCAACTTTCAGGACCAAATCTCTAAGATGTTGAAGTTTACTTCCACAGAGTAAGTTGGTTCTGGTTAAACTGGTGAACTGAATGTGGGCCAGTTGGCCAGACATGCCCTGATGACCTGTGCCTCCCAGTAACAATTCATCTGTCACAGTCCAGTTCGCTGCATATTGATGGTAAGGATAACATGGTCCTGGAATGTGACCGTTTTTCTGGTCAGCCTTTTTGCAGTACTGTTCAGAGGTGGGTAGTAACGCGCTACATTTACTCCGTTACATTTACTTGAGTAACTTTTTGAAAAAAAATTACTTCTATGAGTATTTTTAATGGCTTGTACTTTTTACTCTTACTTAAGTAAATTTATGAGCAAATAACGCTACTCTTACTCCGCTACATTGGGCAAAAGTGGACTCGTTACTTCTCTTTATAACGTTTGTTTTTCTCCCGTGGATAACCATATGACCATGTTCCGCCAGTCAAATGTAGCAGCAATAATCACATGACTCCGTCTGACCTATCAGACGTACCCATGCTGCAACTTGCACGGAAACAAAATATTAGCGGCAGAAAGTATTTTCTTCCGAAGATGAGCTACGGCGAAAAACAAGGGGAAAATGGCAGCAGCAAATGTCTGCATTGAAGAAGAGGACACAACAGAAGACGGCGAAGTTGGCGAACATCCCTGGCCTCATATTCAAAGCATGTTTAGCTTGCGCAAAACGCAAAAGAACAGCTGTGTAATGCGGTGTCTTCTGTGCCTACCAAAACAAACCGACATTTCAGCATTCAAAAACTCGACGTCTAATTTGAGGAAACACGTTGCGGTAAGTATAACATTATAGTTTTATTACATATCATTATCATTAGCCTACATATCAGTCATAATTCATCCAACAGTTCTTTCATCTGGGCTGCATCTAACGTTAAGGTTAGTACATCTAATAACCACATTAACAATAATAAAAAGGCACCCATCACTAATGTTTTAAAAGTGTTATTGTTCTCATTGTATACTATTCATGCACAAGAAATATTGTAAGTTAAACCTTTTTTCAGAGGCGTAAATTCAGCACCAGTACATAAATCACACAACTAAAGTGCAACTACAACACACTATTTACCACTCTTCCCGTATATAAAACTTTATGACTTAATATGTTATACTTTGAAGCCTCATTTATATTTTTCTGTCAACAGAGGGTTCACACCGACAGCATGAAGAAATACACAGACCTAATTGAGTCCCACAGAAAACGAAGGTCCTTCACTACAAGTGAACCACCTGCAAAAAGTGCAAAGCTCTCCCTTCTCAAGCCCACAACGAGTATCCAAGGCAACAGTTGATCATCTTGTAATCAGATTTGTCTGTGAGGCCAACTTACCTTTTTCTGTGGTGGAGACACCATCGTTTAAGACTATGATGGGAACAATACTGCCTAAGCATACAGTAATGACAAGAAAAACATTGTGCTCAAAAATACAGGAAGCTGCCAAAACAATGAAGAACACTATTATAAAAACGCTCAGTACTGTTAACTATGTTGCAACAACCACAGACTGCTGGTCAGCCCGACAGCGCAGCTACTTAGGAGTGACCTGCCACTGGATTCATGACAGCACCTTAGAAAGGCTCTCTGCTGCACTGGCTTGTAGGCCTCTTAAAGGCTCACACACCTTTGATGTGCTTGCAGCAGCGTTAGAAGAGATACATTCTGAATATCAAATAAGAGATAAGGTGACAAGGACAACCACTGACAGTGGTTCCAACTTTCTAAAAGCTTTTCGAATATATGGCGAAGATGAAGAAGTCACCAATGAAGAGGAGGAGATGGACATCACCAATGATGAGGCATCAGAGGATGAGTGTGAGTCGGAGGTGGAGATCCAGGATGTCTCTGCTGTGTTGAATGATAATACAGGCCTTGAATACCAACTTCCGAGGCACCAAAAGTGTGCCTGCCATCTCCTAAACCTGATGTCTACAGTAGATGCTACTGCCACGGCAGTGACCAATGACACATACAAAAGGCTGTCTCGATCTGCTTTTGCAAAGTGTTCTGCTCTATGGAACAAAACCAGTAGGTCAACCATGGCCTTTGAAATAGTGGAACGTGAATGTAAGCTGCAGTTCCTCCAACCAACTCAAACACGTTGGAGCTCCCTGTTCCTGGCTGTGGAGAGAGTTGTACGCATTCAGAAAGAGCAAGGAGAGGCAGCAATTCGGAATGTCTGCACAGCACTGAAGATAAAGATGTAAGTTGACTTATGACATGTTTTAAACACAACTATGCATACAACCCATGGTTAATTCCACTGTTAATTCATTTAAACTGGTTTAGTCTGAGTTTAGTTTTAGTTTAATCCTGGCTTAGTACTGGTTTATTCTAGATTTAGTTTTGCATTCAATAAACTAGTTTGTGGAGAGCAAACTATTTCTGAGGTGGTCCTCTGTGTGAACAGTTTGAAAACCACTAAACTAATTTAATTTCTGATCTGTGTGGGTTTTTTCTTTTAGGTTTAATCCTGCTGAATTTGGATTTTTGGCTGAGTACACTGCTGTCATGAAACCTGTTGCCATGGCCCTCAACATCCTTCAAGGGGAAACGTCTGTGCACATGGGATTTTTGCTGCCAACACTTTACCAGTTGCAGGAGAAGCTAATAAGGCTGGAGTTATCCTGCAAAGTCTGAAGATCTCTAGTAGATGCCCTGCTCAATGGGATTCAGAAACGTTTTGGAGGCGCCATGGAGGACCCTGAGCTGATTGCAGCAGCAATACTCTTACCAAGATTTCGAACATTGTGGACAACAAAGGAGTGCATCTTAAAAGCTGGTATCTGTCTATATTTTTTGTTAATTTAAATTTGAGCTTGTAAACTCTGACTTGTCAGCTTTTGAAGTCCATGGTTAAGAATTGTATGCTGACCTATTTATTTTAAACAATTTCCGCAGGACTTGACTTCATTAGAAATCACCTAGACACAGACTCCGATGATGGCAGCACAAACAGCAGTCGCTATGATGAAGATGACTTCTTTGCATCCATGAAATCAGGAAAACCACAAGCAGGAGAGCTGGAGAGGTACCTTTCATGTCCATCCTCTGAAGGTATGGATCTACTGCACACCTTTCCTCACATCAAGAAGCTCTCACTGAAACTCAACACTGGTCTTCCTGCATCTGCAGCCTGCGAGAGACTTTTCAGTCATGCAGGACTTATGTTTACTGCTAAACGATCACAGCTTCACAGCAAGAATCTTGAGAGCCAGCTACTGTTGAAGCTTAACCGTCAGTTCACTGAGTGAGAACAAGCACCACACATGCACAGACTCAAAAGTGGCATGTACAACAAAAACACTCCTCCTAGCACACACACAATGACTTCTGTTGTGTCCTCTTCTTCATATCAGACATTTGCCATAACAGTGTTGTTTTAATGTTATTTTCTGGTTGCCAAGCATGCTGAGCCATTTGGAGGGCAAAAGTTAATCAGAAGTTTGTTTTGTGACTTGGAATAGTTTGCAGGGTTCTCACATACAGTACATACAATATGTTGTATGTTTTTTGTTGCTGTTAAAAGCTTTTGTTTGAAAGCTTGTACAAGTTATTTATAAAGATGTCATTTATTTTGTTTTTTACTGATTATTTAGTTTATTTTTGAAAATACAAGAATTTGCACATTTTATTTATTTTATTGTCTTATTTTATAAATACAAAGAAATAAATCCGATGTTACATTTAAACAGTTACTCAGTACTTGAGTAGTTTTTTCAATAAGTACTTTTTTACTCTTACTTGAGTAATTTTTTTAGGTCTACTTTTTACTTTTACTTGAGTAAAAATATTTTGAAGTAACTGTACTCTTACTTGAGTAAAATTTTTGGCTACTCTACCCACCTCTGGTACTGTTTGACCAGTTTCAATACCTCACGTGGTTCAAAAGACTGTAGCGCTATTCCAGATGCAATCCTAAATCTCTCAAAGATTCAGGCATTCCTCTGGCTTCGTTTTCATCAGTGCAAGCAAGGAAGTCTTATTTCTCTGACATTATTAGCAGAAAGTGGGTGTTATTAGCTGCTGTCGACAGGATAACAAACCCTCCTGTGTCAGTAGCATCTGAATATCAGACAAGCAGTTGGTTCATCAGCAGCAGGTTCAGGAGACATACTGGTCCATGAAAACCAGTTTAAGCACCATGACACAGCTTAATCCCATTAACAGCAAAGATCTGGGTGACATCTTATGTCAGCTGAACTCCTCCTCTTGCTGCATGGACATTCTGCCCACAGGTTTCTTCAAAAAGGTCTCAAAGACTCTGGAACCAGATCTGGTCCAGATTGTGAACTGGTTTTTAATTTTGGGTGTCTTCCCAGAACTTCTAAAAACAGCCGTAATCAAACCTCTGCTAAAAAGAGACAATCTAGACACAAATGAGCAACTACAGGCCGATCTCAAATCTTCCTTTTCTAAGTAAGATCATAAAAAGCTGTTTTTCATCAACTAAACAACTTTTTAACACAAACAACTGCTACGATGTCTTCCAGTAAGGTTTTAGACAGCACCACAGCACTGAGATGCTCAGACCAAAGTCATTATTGACATATGTTTGAATACAGATGATGGAAAAATGTCAGTCTTAGTCTTACTGGACCTCAGTGCTGCATTTGATACAGTTGACCACAATATATTACTTAAAAGACTGGAGAACTGCATGCCCTCTCTGGCACTGCACTGGTTTAAATCATATTTAGAGAACAGGAAGTACTTTGTGTCAATAGGTAACTTCATATCTGAGCAGACAAGAATTACATGTGGAGTTCCCCAAGGTTCCATCCTGGGGCCTCTTCTGTTTAACATCTACATGCTCCCACTGGCACAGGTCATAAAAAACAACATTAGTTACCATAGCTACGCAGATGACACACAGGTATATATTACAATGTCAACAGGAGACCGAGGCCCTGTACAGGCTCTTGGTAAATGTATTGAGGAAATTAATGACTGGATGTGCCTGAAATGTCTTCAGTTAAACAAAAACTAAACTGAGATAATGGTTTTTGAAGTCAAAGAGAAACAATTAAAGGTCACCACAGAGCTTCAGTCTATACACCTAAAAACCACCAACCAGACCAGAAATCTGGGTGTGTTGATGGACTCAGACCTTAACTTTGAGAAACACATGAAGGGAACCACAAAGTCAGCCTACTATCACCTTAAGAACATATCAAGAGTAAAAGATCTGATGTCTCAGCAGGACCTGGAAAAACTAGTCCAGCTGCCATCTTTAGTCGGCTTGATTATTGTAACAGTGTTTTTACAGGTTCTACCTAAAACATCAGTCAGACACCTGCAGCTGATCCAGAACTCTGCTGCTCCAGTCCTCACTAAGACCAAGAAAGTGGACCACATCAGTCCAGCTCTGAGGTCTTTACACTGGCTGCCGGTCCGTCAGAGGATAGACTTTAAAGTTCTGCTGCTGGTCTAGAAAGCTCTGACTGGTTTAGGACCAACATACATTAGAGACCTCTTGACCCAGTATGAACCTACCAGAACCCTCAGGTCATCTGGATCCAGTTTCTTATCAGTTCCAGAGTCAGAACCAGACATGGAGAAGCTGCGTTCATGTAAGTATGATAAAGTGTGTATTGAATCAACTGAAATAAAGAAGGAGATTACCAGACCGGGCTCAATGTGTGTGGATGCCTAGGCGGGCCGGATACCTTAGTGAATGCTCACTTCATTTCAGCTCTACAGCAGGAAGCCACCCTTCACCTCCGGACGGGGGTGTGGTGCGGATCCGCTGTCATAAACTGATGCTACACCAGCTGCACTGTGAATTCGCTTTAGAAAAGAGGTGTTCAAAGTCGTCAACATCTGCTCTTCTACTGGCTTTTTGTTTGCTCTTTCATATCATAGTGTTATTGTGGGAGGGCTTGGTGGCAGAGGTAGTATTTACCTGCTTCCAACATTCTGGTAATTATTATGCTTTTCACTGACTTCTACTCATATCTATGCTAATATCTGTCAGCACTGACTACTGCTTCAGACGAGATTCTACGATGTCTGACATCCTAGCTAGTGGTACAAGGTGGTGAGCACGGTAAAAAGTACAAAGTCCTGAAGGGATCTGATGTTTATTTCTCAGCAGCTTTTAACATAAGCATTGTTCTTATAACATAGGTGTTGCTTCCTCCAGTTCTGTTGACACCTGTGACTTAAAATTCAGTGTGGCTTTATTTGTTAAAAAATCAAGTGGGGGAAACATTAGAGAATCATTCAGTTGTGAGGAAAAAAGTATGGAATCACCTTGTAATTCAAAGTTTTACAACAAATATCTGCACAAGTCTAAATATGCAAATTAGTCTGCAGGTTCAAGAGAGCGTTTGCAAATCAGAATGAGCCGTTGCACCCGGCTGATTGACAGGAAACATCACCCCTACAAGAGAGCTGTCATTTTAAACAATGGAGAGGTTTATAAAACTCCTTCCAGAGGGTAATTTAACAAGAAAGGTGGCAGGAAATGTCGCTTGTTTCCAGACAGCTGAGTCAAAATTTGGAGCAATTACAAGCAAAATGGTCAGGTTGTAAAAAGAAAACATGCAGGAGAGAGAAATGGCTGTCAGCACAGAAGATGGACAACAATATGCACAACAGAAATGAAACCAAAGGGCAGCAACTGTCACCAATGCTGCATATTGAAATATTATTTAAAAAGCAGCTGGGAACTGGGCCCCTATCAAAGGGGCCAATTCCCACAATATGTGACTGAAATCTAAGAAACTGACTTAAGGAAACTGGATTCAGATACAGAAAAGCTAAATATAAATGATAATGACTATCTAAAGAAAAGAAAACAATCTTTGACTCATGGACATGGACGATTGGAGGAAAGAGATATTCATTGATCAATCACCAGTCAATGAAATGATACTGAACCTTTTGTTGGTAAAAGTTCCCATCAGACACGAAGACATTGAGCAGATTAAAAACCCAATGATGATCTGGGGTTGATATCAGATGAAGGACCAGGGGAAATGGCAGTCGTTGCTTCCACAGTAAGAACACAGGTCTCTAACACCCGGTTCAAGTAATGCAACTTATACAGGCCTATGAGGGATGCTGGACCAGTACTTGAACTTGTCTGCTTGTGCTAAATGACTGACTATTGACACAAACACAAAGTAAATGGTGCATCAGGCTTATACAAAATTCAGAATTTAACAATTTAATTCAACTCATTAAGTTAATTTTCATTTGAATTGACTCCACCCCACAGGATGTTGAATTGAATTTGAATTGGAGTGGCACAAAGTTTAACTGAATTCATTGCAATTCACAGAAATTCATTCTTATCACATATCAGAATGAGAATGTGATACGTTTTTCTAACCCATTTAAAAAACGGTTCATGGCTTGAATAACAGATGCAGCATGGCACCACAGCAGCGCGACGACTCAGCAGTTCATTCACTGCTCAGTGATCAGTCCGACATGCAGTGATATGTGGAGATATTTCAGCTCCATAAACAGCAACAATGCACAGGTTGATGTATGTGATCTCACATGAATTTGGACGTTTAATTTAAAAGTCCAGGATAATAAAAGTCGTATAGTCAAACTTTACTCATTTTTATTGGTTTATGTTTATGATTATAAGTGATTGTTGGAAATGTCCTCTAACACATATGTTAAAAAAAAGTATGTTGAAATTTGTAATAAAGCTGCTGTCTGACAGGAAACTATTTGGCTAAGAACTGTCTAACTGAGAACTGCCTGACTGGGAACTGTCTAGCTGAGAACTGTCTGTCTAGTAACTGCCTGACTGGGTACTGTCTGATGGAAAACTGCCTAAATGGGAAGTGTTTGATGAGGAACGGTCTGACTGAGAACAGTCTGACTGGGAACTGTCTGGCTGAGAACTGTCTGTCTAGTAACTGCCTGAGTGGGTACTGTCTGATGGAAAACTGCCTAAATGGGAAGTGTTTGATGAGGAACAGTCTGACTGAGAACAGTCTGACTGGGAACTGTCTGTCTAGGAACTGCCTGACTGGGAACTGTCTGACTGCAAACTGCCTAAATGGGAAGTGTTTGATGAGGAATGGTCTGACTGAGAACAGTCTGACTGGAAAATGCCTGACTGGGAACTGTCTGGCTGAGAACTATATGGTTGAAAACTTACTGACGGGGAACGGTCTGACTGGGAACTGTCTGAATGGGAACTGTCTAACTGGGAACTGCCTGACTGGGAACTGTATGGCTGAGAACTGTCTGACAGGGAACTATCTGACTGGGAAATGTCCAGCTGAGAACTGCCTGACTGGGAACTGCCTGACTGGGAAACTGCCTGACTGGGAACTGTATGGCTGAGAACTGTCTGACAGGGAACTATCTGGCTGGGAAATGTCCAGCTGAGAACTGCCTGACTGGGAACTGTCTGATGGGAAACTGCCTGACTAGGAACTACTTGGCTGAGAACTGTCTGGCATAGAAATGTCTGGCAAGGAACTGTCTGACTGGAAACTGCCTGACTGGGAACTACTTGGCTGAGAACTGTCTGGCATAGAAATGTCTGGCAAGGAACTTTCTGACTGGAAACTGCCTGACTGGGAACAGTCTGAATGGGAACAGTCTGACTGGGAACTGCCGGACTGGGAACGGTCTGAATGGGAACAGTCTGACTGGGAACTGCCTGACTGGGAACTGTCTGGCTGAGAATTGTCTGTCTAGGAACTGCCTGACTGGGAACAGTCTAACTGGGAATTATATGGTTGTGAATTGCCTGACTGGGAACTGTCTAACTGGAAATTCTCTGACTGGGAACTACTTGGCTGAGGACTATCTGGTTTAGAAATATCTGACTGGGAACTTTCTGACTGGAAACTGACTGACTGGGAAATATATGGTTGAGAACTGCCTGACTGGGAACTGCCTGAAATGGAACTGTCTGACTGGGAACTGCCTGACTGCGAACTGTCTGACTGTGAACTGTCTGACTGGAAAATGCCTGACTGGGAACTGTCTGGCTGAGAACTATATGGTTGAAAACTTACTGACGGGGAACGGTCTGACTGGGAACTGTCTGAATGGGAACTGTCTAACTGGGAACTGCCTGACTGGGAACTGTATGGCTGAGAACTGTCTGACAGGGAACTATCTGCCTGGGAACTATCTGACTGGGAAATGTCCAGCTGAGAACTGCCTGACTGGGAAACTGCCTGACTGGGAACTGTATGGCTGAGAACTGTCTGACAGGGAACTATCTGGCTGGGAAATGTCCAGCTGAGAACTGCCTGACTGGGAACTGTCTGATGGGAAACTGCCTGACTAGGAACTACTTGGCTGAGAACTGTCTGGCATAGAAATGTCTGGCAAGGAACTTTCTGACTGGAAACTGCCTGACTGGGAACTACTTGGCTGAGAACTGTCTGGCATAGAAATGTCTGGCAAGGAACTTTCTGACTGGAAACTGCCTGATTGGGAACAGTCTGAATGGGAACAGTCTGACTGGGAACTGCCGGACTGGGAACTGTCTGGCTGAGAATTGTCTGTCTAGGAACTGCCTGACTGGGAACTGTCTAACTGGGAATTATATGGTTGAGAACTGCCTGACTGGGAACTGTCTAACTGGAAATTCTCTGACTGGGAACTACTTGGCTGAGGACTATCTGGCTTAGAAATATCTGACTGGGAACTTTCTGACTGGAAACTGACTGACTGGGAAATATATGGTTGAGAACTGCCTGACTGGGAACTGCCTGAAATGGAACTGTCTGACTGGGAACTGCCTGACTGTGAACTGTCTGACTGTGAACTGTCTGACTGGGAACTGTCTGACTGGGAAATGTCCAGCTGAGAACTGCCTGACTGGGAACTGCCTGACTGGGAACTGTCTGATGGGAAACTGCCTGACTGGAAACTGCCTGACTGGGAACTGTATGGCTGAGAACTGTCTGACAGGGAACTATCTGGATGGGAACTATCTGGCTGGGAAATGTCCAGCTGAGAACTGCCTGACTGGGAACTGCCTGACTGGGAACTGTCTGATGGGAAACTGCCTGACTGGGAACTGTCTGACTGGGAACTGTATAGTTGAGAACTGACTAACTGGGAATTGCCTGACTGGGAACTGTCTGACTGTCAACTGTCTAGCTGAGAAATACCTGACTGGGAGTTGCCTGACTTGGAACTGTCTGACTGGAAACCATATGGTTGAGAACTAAATGACTGGAAACTGCCTAACTGGGACCAATCTGGCTGGGAACTGTCTGACTGGGAACTACTTGGCTGAGAACTGTCTGGCATAGAAATGTCTGACAGGGAACTTTCTGACTGGAAACTGCCTGACTGGGAACTGTCTGGCTGAGAACTGTCTGTCTAGGAACTGCCTGACTGGGTACTGTCTGACTGAAAACTGTCTAAATGGGAAGTGTTTGATGAGGAACGGTCTGACTGAGAACAGTCTGACTGGGAACTGTCTGGCTGAGAACTGTCTGTCTAGGAACTGCCAGACTGGGTACTGTCTGACTGCAAACAGCCTAAATGGGAAGTGTTTGATGAGGAACGGTCTGACTGAGAACAGTCTGACTGGAAAATGCCTGACTGGGAACTGTCTGGCTGGGAACTATATGGTTGAAAACTTACTGACTGGGAACGGTCTGACTGAAAACTGTCTAACTAGGAATTGTCTAACTAGGAATTGTCTGGCTGGGACCTGTCTGTCTGGGAACTATCTGACTGGGAACTGTCTAACTGGGAACTGCCTGACTGGGAACTGTATGGCTGAGAACTGTCTGACAGGGAACTATCTGCCTGGGAACTATCTGACTGGAAAATGTCCAGCTGAGAACTGCCTGACTGGGAACTGCCTGACTGGGAAACTGCCTGACTGGAAACTGCCTGACTGGGAACTGTATGGCTGAGAACTGTCTGACAGGGAACTATCTGACTGGGAAATGTCCAGTTGAGAACTGCCTGACTGGGAACTGTCTGATGGGAAACTGCCTGACTGGGAACTACTTGGCTGAGACCAGTCTGGCATAGAAATGTCTGGCAAGGAACTTTCTGACTGGAAACTGCCTGACTGGGAACGGTCTGAATGGGAACAGTCTGACTGGGAACTGCCTGACTGGGAACTGTCTGGCTGAGAATTGTCTGTCTAGGAACTGCCTGACTGGGAACAGTCTAACTGGGAATTATATGGTTGAGAACTGACTGACTGGGAACTGTTTAACTGGAAATTCTCTGACTGGGAACTACTTGGATGAGGACTATCTGGCTTAGAAATGTCTGACTGGGAACTTTCTGACTGGAAACTGACTGACTGGGAAATATATGGTTGAGAACTGCCTGACTGGGAACTGTCTGACTGTGAACTCTCTGACTGGAAACTGACTGACTGGGAAATATATGGTTGTGAACTGCCTGACTGGGAACTGCCTGAAATGGAACTGTCTGACTGGGAACTGCCTGACTGCGAACTGTCTGACTGTGAACTGTCTGACTGGGAACTGTCTGACTGGGAACTGCCTGACTGGGAACTGCCTGACTGGGAACTGTCTGATGGGAAACTGCCTGACTGGAAACTGCCTGACTGGGAACTGTATGACTGAGAACTGTCTGACAGGGAACTATCTGGATGGGAACTATCTAGCTGGGAAATGTCCAGCTCAGAACTGCCTGAAATGGAACTGTCTGACTGGGAACTGTCTGACTGTGAACTCTCTGACTGGGAACTGTCTGACTGGGAAATATATGGTTGAGAACTGCCTGATTGGGAACTGCCTGAAATGGAACTGTCTGACTAGGAACTGTCTGACTGTGAACTGTCTGGCTGAGAACTGCCTGACTGGGAACTGCCTGAATGGGAACTGTCTGACTGGGAATTATATAGTTGAGAACTTACTGACTGGGAACTGTCTGGATGAGAACAGTCTGACTGGGAACTGCCTGACTGAAAACTGCCTGACTGGGAACTGTCTGACTGGGAGTTGCCTGACTGGCAACTGTCTGACTGGGAGTTGCCTGACTGGGAACTATTTGACTGGGAACTGTCTGAATGGGAACTGTCTGACTGGGAACTGTCTGGCTAAGAACTGCCTGACTGGGAACTGCCTGACTAGGAACTGTCTGATGGGGAACTTTCCAAAAGGGAACTATTTTGCTGAGATCTGACTAACTGGAAACTGTCTGGCTGGGATCTGTCTGACTGGGAACTGTCTGACTGGGAATTATCTGGCTGAGAACTGCCTAACCTGGAACTGTCTGACTGGGAACTGCCCGGCTGGGATCTGTCTGACTGGAACTGCCTGACTAGGAAAAGGGCTCTTTGCAGATCTTTAGATGGTTACAGCACAGTGACACAAGGAAACTAAAGTCAAGAAAATTCCATAAGTTTACTGAAATCTCACAAAAGATGTACCGGTGATTCAGTGCGTAACAGAAACAATTTGAGCATGTATTCCACTGTCAGGAACCAAGCAGTAAAGGAGCAAGGACACGGGTTACTGTTCAAAAATATTTTTCTATCCCAAAACTATGAAGAATCCAAAGTTCATAAAGCCAAAACAAAAGTTCAACTAAACAGGCTGATAAAAGAGAGGTTATTTTATAGAACTAGACTCAGAATCAGAACTAAAGCTAATACTGACCCACTGAAAAAAAACAAGATAAAAAAACTGGCCCCTCTGAACAAACAAATGGGAATTTTCATTACCTGGCCAAAAAAAAGTCACCACCTAGATTTAACTAAGCTAAGAGGTCGGAGCCTACAACTGGATGATTCCTGCAGGGTGATCATCTTCCAGCTGCAACAAGTTATTTAACCCCAACTAAAGCAATGAGGAGCTTTTCATTTCTTAAACAACCATGAGGAAAGACACATCTGTGGTCGTGGAAAAGATGCTAGTCTGCTTAGGAAGGGTCAGATCATCGGCATCAAGCAGAGAAAACATCTAAAGAGAAGCAGAAACTATTAGAACTGGGTTCAGAACTGTCCAACCATCATTAAAAACTGGATGGATGGTGGGAACCATCGTCCTCCAGGAAGAAACATGGTCAGAAAAACATCCTGAATGATGGTGATCGGTGATTTAAAGTTTGATGGAACCAGATGGAAGAAAAACAGCAGTAGAACTCAGGACCATGTTTAATAGTGAAAGTTAGAACATTTCCACATGAACAATGTGAAGAAACTCAAGGGATTGAGATTGTCTATGATCTGGGGTTGCTGCAGTGGGTCAGGTCTAGGTTCAGGTCTAGGTTCAAGTCTAGGTTCAGCAACATTATGTGTCCAAAGAATGAGGTCAGCTGATACCTGAATATACTGAATGAGCAGGTTATACCATCTTTCCTGATGGCACAGTGCCAGGATTCATGGGTTTCAGATTGGGAAAGAATGGTTCAGGGAACAGGAGACATCATGTTCACACATGGATCAGACACCACAGAGTCCAGACCTGAACCCCATGGAGGATCTGTGGGATGTGCTGGAGAAGGCTTTGCTCAGTGGTCGGACTCTCCATCATCAATATAAGATCTTGGAGAAAAATTAATGCAACTCTGGGTGGAAATAAATGTTGTGATGTTGCAGAAGCTTCTAGAGACAATGCCACAGAGAAGCTGCTGGAATCAGAGATGAAGGAGGTCCAACCAAATATCAGAGTATCTGACCTTTTATTTGGTGGTGACTTGTCTTTAGGCCAGGCAGTGTATGTTGGTTTTTCCACCTTTTGCTGTTAACAGCCTGGACAGTATTCTCCATATTTGGGGTGTAGATTCTAAAATGTATACTGTGGACACATGGACATGGACTAATCTGACCACATGTCCACTTCTCTGCATCACTGATGAGAGGTTGTTCTGCATAATGATACTTGTCTTTAGTATAATTCAGACTCTGGTTACATTTCTGGATGCAGCAACGTACTCTCATGCCTGAAAATGTTTTTTCAAGGTATTCCCAGGCCCATCTAGCTGCATCGATCTCAGTGATATGACAGTTTTCATGCAGTACAACCTGTGGACTTAAAGGTCACACACATCCAACATCCAACATCCCACAGATCCTCCATGGGGTTCAGGTCTGGACTCTGTGGTGTCTGATCCATGTGTGAACATGATGTCTCCTGTTCCCTGAACCATTCTTTCCCAATCTGAAACCCATGAATCCTGGCACTGTGCCATCAGGAAAGATGGTATAACCTGCTCATTCAGTATATTCAGGTATCAGCTGACCTCATTCTTTGGACACATAATGTTGCTGAACCTAGACTTGAACCTAGACCTGAACCTAGACCTGACCCACTGCAGCAACCCCAGATCATAGACAATCTCAATCCCTTGAGTTCCTTCACATTGTTCATGTGGAAATGTTCTAACTTTCACTATTAAACATGGTCCTGAGTTCTACTGCTGTTTTTCTTCCATCTGGTTCCATCAAACTTTAAATCACCGATCACCATCATTCAGGATGTTTTTCTGACCATTTTTCTTCCTGGAGGACGATGGTTCCCACCATCCATCCAGTTTTTAATGATGGTTGGACAGTTCTGAACCCAGTTCTAGTAGTTTCTGCTTCTCTTTAGATGTTTTCTCTGCTTGATGCCGATGATCTGACCCTTCCTAAGCAGACTAGCATCTTTTCCACGACCACGGATGTGTCTTTCCTCATGGTTGTTTAAGAAATGAAAAGCTCCTCATTGCTTTAGTTGGGGTTAAATAACTTGTTGCAGCTGGAAGATGATCACCCTGCAGGAATCATCCAATAGGAGGCTCCTGTTTGTTTAGTTAAATCCAGGTGGAAACTTTCTTTTAGCCAGGTATTATATTTTGTGTTAGAGGGGAGAATCAGTAGCTTCCAAAGCTTTTAAGGTTTAATTGATGTAAAACTGTGAATAAAACAAGTAAAATTTAAAAAGCACAAGTGACCATAAGGTCATCTTTTCCTGGAGGGTTTGTGGTTATTTATGCAGGATGATTGCAGACCTCCGTCTGTACTATCAGTAGTGTGGTTTTGTCCTTTGTGACTGGCCTGTCTTAGAAAATGCCTATCTTTTATATTCTCTCCTGTTTTTATGTTTGCTTAGGCACACTCATATCAGCAATAATTCTTTTTCAAGTTATTAAACTGTTTTCCAGCTGTAACCTCGTGTCCTATCTGTCATTTGGATAACTCAATTCAACAGCTGATTTCCATGTTATTTGTAATGAGGGGACATGTAGAGACAGACAGACAGTTCTGTTTCACTAACAGGCCCAGCGGTAACAAGCACTATGCTAATCACAGCCCTAATGAAAGCATATCTCCAGGCCTGATTCAGTTCGAGGATAAATGCCTTCATTTAACTCAGCAAGGGGGCCCAAGCACTGGGAGAATGCAGTTTTTAAATACACAAACTGTGCAGCACAGCTTGGCTTTCCTTCAAAGGAAACTATTTGTTGTCGTTGTCCGTGAGCAAGGTACAACAACAAGGCTGCCCCTCCTCCTACACAAAAGCATACTTATTGTTAGTCAGAAAATGGATTTTCCCAGAGACATGAGACGACACAAGGACCCGTACAAACACCACACCGGTGGTGAAACATATCGTGTTTGGTTTCTAAGGTAATCCTCTGGTACCAGTAGAGCAATGTGACAGTCTTGGGGTTGGCCTCTATAAATACGCCTGTGCACTTGTGTGATGTTTGGATCATAGGCACGTCTTATCTCCCTGTGTGTGTGTGTGTGTAGTTATTGTTTGAAGTGACAGAAACACAAAGAGACCAAGATTCTGTGTAGATGATGCAGAGTCTTTTTTTTAAAAGGAATGAGCCCGTAGCTCAGGCAGTGGGTATGTGTGAGCTCACCTGGTGTTTGCTACCAACGTGTAGTTGAGAAAAGCACATCATGGATTTTAGTCTTGTTCCTCGCTTTCTGGAGACTATTCAATAAATGAGTGGGATTTACTCAGTTTAGATAAACTTGGTCTGATCCTGTACAGCAGAGATTTTCATGCAAACCCTGGAGGTCTGAGATAATTCGAGCTTACTGACATGGTGCATTAACCTGCTGGAAACGGCATTACACCAGTAGCAGCCTGAAGCATTGATCCAAGGCAGGATGGATCCATGTTTTCATGATGTTTTCAGCAGATTCTGAGCCAAGCATCTGAATGTGGAGCTGAAATGGAGACTCATCAGACCAGCAACGTTTCTCCATCTTCTATTGTCCAGTGTTGGTGAGTGTGTGTGAATTGTAGCCTCAGTTTCCTGTTCTTAGCTGGCAGGAGGCACCCGGTGTGTCTTCTGCTGCATCCTGGTCCAGACTCCTGCTGCTCTGGATGTTTTCTCTTCTTCAGACCATCTCTGGAAACCCTGGAGATGGTTGTGGGTGCAAATCCCAGTAAATACTCAGCTCAACAACCTTGACACATTCAAAGTCTCTTAAATCCCCATTCTTCCTCATCCTGATGCTCAGGTTGAACTTTAACAGGTCATCTTCACTACGTCTACATGACTACATACTGCCGTGTGATTGGCTGGTTGGATGTTTGTGTTAACAAGCAGGTGACCTGATGATGAGGACAGTGAGTGTACATACCTACCGTTACATCCCTTGGACTTCAGGTTTAATGGCTACAAACCGTGTTTTAGTTTCGTTCTCTTGCAGACTAAAGGGTTGCATATTTACATGCATTTAACTTAAGGAAATGCTTTAAATCACTTTGAATGAAAAGACAAAAGTCCTTTGGTGAAAGTCCTTTAATAAGTGAGCCTGGGAACATTTCTCCTCCCCCTTTATGTTTGTGGTAGCCATGAAAAAGGCCACACAAGCCAGTGACGAAACACGTGCTATTTAAAAGCCCTCAGTTTGTGGAAACTTGTTTGTTGTTACTGCACCATCAATCATGTGAGAAGTGAAAAGGATTTATACAAGCAGAGTTTTAATCTAATGGTCTGCTGCACAAGGCAAAAAAGAAATCTCAAACCAAATTTGATATAACCAGTTGTCAAAACATTCCCTTCACATTGCTTTGGCTCTTTCCATGTTGCACCACCAAGCCGCCAGCCGCTAGCATACGGCTACATGGAAATGAGGAGCAGAAGAAAAGCAAAGAAGTAAAGGAAAATAAACAATGTAAACTTTTTCAGCCATCCAAATTAGAGGCTTTTATCGGATCAAAGGCACCCTGGTTTACACAGTAGCACACACACCTACACACAATGAGCTTCCTGTTGTGTTTATGGCAGCGCTCACAGCAGCTACATTTTAATGCCAAATAAGTAGAAGCGAAGGGAAGAGGAAATAAAGGGGAAGAATTAAAGAAGGCTTGGAGGGAGGGGTATCAGAGGAGTGATAAGTAGAAGTAATTCTCTCCTCTGCAGAGCTGAACAGACTGACATTGTCAAACAAATTGTCTGTGGCTTTAACAATGAAAGGGTTTTTTATTTGCTGAGCCTCAAAGAAAAAGGGGAAGAGCAGGAACTGAAGGAAAGAAATCTGCTAAACACATCCTGACAACTGGGTTAATACAAGTCAGTCAGTCACGTATCATCTACATGTTCATGGCTATTACAGGATACAGTGAACTAAAATGGACTAATTGGTGCTGCAGCATTTATGCACTGTATATGTATCACCTTACTTTAAACTGTCTTTATTTACATTTTTCACTAGGATGCAAAGCAAAAACATTCAATGTTCTCTTGTCCAGCAAGGAACAAAATTATTTACTAACCAGTTACTATCCAGCTTCTTTCGTCACAGCGTCCAGCTACCACAACAATTCTACATCTCACTTCATTTAAGTTCACTCAGTTGCACTTTCCGTAGCTCGTAATCAACACTATTCATGCTAACCTGGAAAAGACCCGACACTTCCATCCAGTTACCGTCCAGTTTCATTAATGAATGTAGATCTTAAAATAATCAGCAGCTGGCCAGGATAGAATAGAAAAAATAACCCCTCTAATAATACATCCTGACCAAACAGGCTTTATTAAAGGTAGACATTCCTCTACTAACATGCGTAGATTAATTAACATCATAGATTATTCTACTCTACATAATCTGGAATCCACAGTCATTTAGATGCAGAAAAAGTATTTGACCGAGTAAACTGGAAATTTTTATTTGCAACATTAAACAAATTTTGGTTTGGGTCATCTTTCATAGATTGGATAAAAATATTATATAACAACTCAAATGCATGTGTGAAGACCAATGATCAAACCTCTCCAAGCTTCTGTTTGCAGAGAGGAACCAGACAGGGCTGCCCGCTTTCTCCATCACTCTTTGCTATTTTTATTGAACCCCTAGCTGCTCAATTCATAATATGACCTGTTCATGTGTGGATGTTGGTGACATTAACAGAGGTGGCCAGCATCAAAAAAAGATGTTTTGGGCAAAAAAAAAAAAAAAAGTAAAAAAATTACTTGGGCCATTATTTTAGGAAGGTGAAAATATGCAACTAATACAATTCAAAATTCTGCATAGAACTCATTATACAGGACAAAGGATGTTCAGGATGGGTCTGTCACAATCAAACATCTGCACACACTGCAATGAAAACACACCTGACAACTACCTCCATGCCTTGTGGTCCTGCACACCTGTCCGCAGGTTCTGGCTTCAGGTATGTGTGGACATGTCAACATGGTTTAAATGTAATATTCCTACAAACCCCGCACTATGTCTACTAGGTGATTTGGGTGAAATTAACATGGTAATTAACTCTGCACACATGATACACACAGCATTATGCATCGCTAAGAAAACTATCCTTGTGAACTGGAAAACCAAAAATAATCTGCGTATTCAGCAGTTTATCAGTACTGAGACAATGTCTGCCTCCTCAAAGAACTATTTAGCTGAATCTCATTCCCTCTGGTCCCCTGTGCTTAGCTCCATCACTTAGTGTAGGTGGAGGACTGTGACCTTGTCGTTTTAGGGGTTGGAAAATGGCGGGGAGTGACCGGTGGTTGCGGGTTCTTGGTGGTTTCCCGTGGTGCAGTACTAGGTTGCCCCGGGGGCCGGGGGCCGGATTGGCTGCACTAGTGGGCTGCTGGCTCTGGAGGGTGCCGGGTCTGTCGCATGTGGATGAAGGGGTGGGTGAGGGGGTTGCTGTGGGTGGTGGTGTGGACCTCACTTGGGGCTCGCTGCCCTCTAGTCCGCCTGGGACATCCCCCACGGGGCATGGTGGGTAAGTTATGTGTCTGCCCTGGATGGCTGGTCCCTGGTGGGGCCGGCGACTGCTGATCTGGGCCCACTGGGGCCTGTCCCTCAAGACCTTGGGGGGCTCTTGCTGGGGCTCTCCTCTGCCGCCCTTCGGGTGGGGCTGGAGTCGTCTTCATGGTGGGGTAGCTTGGGTTGGTGCTCCAGGTCTGCTGCTGAGGGCCCGGGTGTCTGGGCTGCCGTGGTCTGCCTCTGACCTCCGTGGAGGCGTGGTCGCATTTGCACGATCTCACTCACCACTCTTCATCACTGATCACTCCTCTTCCTCATTCTCTGCATGCTGACAGTCACTGAGTTGTCCAGTGGGTTTTAATACTAAGAGATAATTTCTCTTTTTTTTCCTGTGAGTTTGTATCTGGTTGTTGTTGTGATACGTTTGTGACATGTCTTTTTGATTTGGTTATTATTTAAGAACTCTTAATGACTAGCAGCTCTGTTTTTTCTGTAAAAGTTGTAGGAAACTTTCTGGTGTTCATGTACAGGTGTAACAGTTTGCTGTCTGGTGATAGTTTGGATTGAAGGGTTGTTGCTTCTGTCTGTGGTGTTTCTGTCTCCCCTTTCTTCTTTCTTCTTTCCCTTTTGCTCTTTTTGCTGTCTTCCATCTTTTTCTGTCCCCTCCGGTCAGGTCCAGCAAGATTACATAGATTCCATGATTCAAAGTAAATAAATAAATAAATGAATCAGATTATCAAGAGGAGCCTTACCCATAGGCCTCCCCTTGGCAGAGCAAATTTGTTCAGCACGATACAGCAACCAGATGATGAACAAGGTCAACGTTTTACAATCTGTCTGTTTGTCTGTCTGTCCGTTCGACCATCTTCTGGCACCTTCCTATTTCCTGCCTCTGGAAACCAAATCAAACCGAACTTGCTTGTAGAAATGGGGCTACAGACACATCTCGCCGGTATGTTTATATTTACACAGCCAAATTTAACTTTAACCTTGGTGTGCTAGTGGATTTGGAGCCCTGCCTCCATATAATGCCCATGGATGCTTTGGCTCAGATTTAGCGCTGTAGCTGCGACATGGACAACATCCAGCTGTACATAATAAAATGACCAGATGGACAGAAAGAGGGTGAATCCACCATCATCAGTTTTCCCTCTCTGAGATGGAAGAAAGGTCAGTTACAGTCAGGGTCTGCCCCTGGGTTTGTTTCACCTCATTTCTCTCTTTTTCTGGCTTTCTTTCTTTGTCTTTCAACCCTCTTCCACTCTCAGCCCTTCTCTCTCTCTCACATAAAAACACACAGAGGCAAGCGTGTCTCCGTCAACAAAATGAAGCCATGTATGTTCTGTTGTCAGGAACTGAGCTGGACTGCTGACCTTTAGTCCTAACAGGCCTTAAGGGGAGCCATGATTCCTCTGCTCTTTGAAGGTTGGATTCTGGCCTTCATCTTGGTTGTGCTGTAGGAGGCATTTCATCTCGGTGCAACAAGAAAAGCATCCTGCAGTTTGTCTCTTGTGTACATCTGAAAGCCTGTCATACAATCACATGTTCAGTTCAGAATGATCTTTGTGCAGAGAAACAGTGCTATGTTGTAGATTTCAAATGATCATACACACACACACACACACACACACACACACATATATATATATATATATATAAACTAGGACCACACCAAACATGACATCATTAGACCCACACCACACCTAACACATGACATCATTAGACCTAGACCACGCCTAACACAACTAGCTATTTTTTTTTTTTTTTTTTTTTTTTTTAACCTGTCTTGTCCAGCATCGTTGCAAACAGAATGATTGTCTGGCTGCCGTCTGATGCTGGGCAATTTTACTCTTATCAAGCAGGGATTTATACTACATGTATAAAGTCCCTCTTGATGACATGAAAAACTTTATTAAATCAGACTCTTAATGCTGGACTCGACCGGAGGGGACAGAGAGAGAGAGAGAGAAAAGAAAGTAGAGAGAAGAGGGAGGGGAGAGAGAGGGACAGAAAGGGTGTGGGGAGTGCGGGTGGGGACTTGAAACATCATACAGAAGACCATGTAATCCATACTACTTACAACATATATAGCTAAGATCATCCTAGCCAGTAGGTCATTACACAGCTAGTTGGTAATAGTAACAATAATAATTAAAGCTGCAAGCAGCGATGAAGGCCCTCGCACCTCTGGCGCCGCTCCGGCCTATTGCACCGCCCCACCAGCCGGCAACCTCCCTCCCCAAGCAAGCTCGCTCTGGCTGGCAGCCGTACGCTCACTCGTCCCCATGCTTTCTGCCTTGGGTGGTCAATGTATCCCTCTGAGGATCACCTGGTACTTCAATCGTCCCAGTAATGATATCAGAAGTGTTCATGAGCATGTTCTCACCAATTGTGTGAAACAAATACAAAAAAAAGCATGGTTTTAAGATCTGCAGATATCAACATGGCCAGTAGGTGGCGCTATAGTGTTTGATCATGTATTAACATGTTGAGGTTGGGACTTTATTGACAACTGCCAAATATCACGTCCTTTGGTCAACCGAGTCCAGAGTTATAGCCACTTCCTGCTTGATGGCGAGGTACCGAAACCTCACAGGCAGTCATTTTAATCATGATGGTGTAAGGAGATCGTGATATTTTCAATGATGAGGTCTCCAAGAATGATATTGATGAGTTTGAGTACGATTTTAAAGCTGTCAATGGTAAAACATGTGGTACTTCCTGTTTCCAGGGGGCGGGGCTATGGCGTTAACAACATCTGGACGTGTAGATGTGGTCAGCATGGAAATGACATCATACGTAGCCATTTTGGTCAAGATAGGTTGTTTTATATGTAAGTTATATCAGTTTCGTCTCTCATGGCGAGATATCAAAGTTTGAGGCCACGCCCCCGCCATGCCCTTTCTCCTTTGAGAAAGTTTTGCATAACTTTTGATAACACATGCCTCTGGAAACTTCAGTGTGATTTTGAGGTAAATATGATAAAATCTGTAGGAGGAGTTCGTTCAAATGCAATGGCAATAAATAGGCAAAAATGACCCTAAAAATGACACTCTTTTCAAAATGGCCGACTTCCTGTTGAAATCAGCCTAAAGGTATAATGGACAGTTTTGCACAGTCTGGCATGGTCAATCAATGTGGTGACTTTCATGCATGTCGGTCCACGTAGGGGGCGATGCTGGTTGATTAAAATATTGTAGGGGGCGCTAGAGAGCTGTATGACAAGAATTGAAATATTTGTCAATTTGGCTCAGTTCCACGTCTGACTACGATCCTTTCTACGGAGTTTGGTGGAGATCGATGGTACACCGGGTGAGTTACAAGTACTTCCTGTGTGGTGGCGTCGGACCAATATTCGCCATGGTTACGTTTGGCGAAGGAACTTGAGATTTTTATTGCTGTATCATGAAAGGGTTTGACCTGTTGTGAAGCACTTTCAAGTGTCTGGGGTTCATGCCTGAGGAGAAGGACCCCGGCATCTGAAAAAAAGCACTTCCTGTCGAAAGTGGGCGGGGCTTAGGGCTAGACCGGAAGTGGTCATATGGGTCTGTTCGGGATCGGACCATGATTAAACCATATGAGTTTGATGGTGATTGGGTGAAAAATGAGGGAGTTATACTGATTTATGATGTCATGGCGTCTTATCGAAGTTCGCCATGGCGCCACGGTCTTGCTTTGCAGCTTAGAGCAACAGTCTTCACCGGATATCATCCCCAACTTGTTTTCAGGTGTCTGATGCAGTTTGACCCCGGTTGTGTTCAAAACGTCAGAGAAGTGGGTCTTCGAGTAAAAAACATGACTTCCTGTCGCCAGGGGGCGTGGCCTATTCATAATTCAATAATGACCACGTAGATGTGTTGAGGATGGGACTAGTATCATACGAGGCCATTTTGGGTCAGAAAAGTTGTTTTATGTGGGAGTTATATCAATTTCGTCTTTCATGGCGAGACATCAAACTTTGAGGCCACGCCCCCTGTACGCCCTTACTCCTTTGAGAAAGTTTTGGATAACTTTTGATCACACATGCCTTCTGAACATCCTGAGCCATTTTGGTGTCAATACGATAATATCTCTAGGAGGAGTTTGTTCAAATGCGAGGTCAGTAAAACGCCAAAATGGCGACTTTGACCCAAAATGGCCGACTTCCTGTTTTATTTAGACCTATACTATAATTTCTTTTTTTGTTCCCCCCACCATGTGGAACATGTGTGCAAAGTTTCATAGAGATTGCTAACTTGCAATGGAGGGGCATCACAAATAGGTGGCGCTCTGGTTCAGTTTTGCCTGAACAGTCCCGAGCAGCCCAAATTATTAAATTTTTCGCATTCCAATGGGGGGGTAGGCAAAATTTGGTGAGTTTTCGAGCATGTTCAGGCCCCCAAAAATGCGATTCATTGTGCGAAATAAAAATAATTAAAGCTGCAAGCAGCGTTGGAGGCCCTCGCACCTCTGGCGCCGCTTCGGCCTATTGCACCGCCCCATTGACCAACAGCCCCACTCCAGCAACACAGCCGCTCTTTCCCAGAGCCATAAACCCATTCTTCCAGAGTTTATCTCCATCAAGAGGTGATTTTCGTCATGAAAGGATCAGCTTGCACCTCAGCCTTTCCAGTCATGGGATCTGAAGCATTCATGACCTTGTTTCATACAAACTGTGTTGAACTCACACAAACCGGAGCATGATGTCATCAAGAGGAAAATTCCACGTGGCCACTAGGTGGCGCTATAGTCGTTTTCATGTAGAACCATGTTCAGGTTGGAACTGTAATGAGAACAGGAAAATATCAGTTCAACTGGTCAACTGACAGCAGAGCTAGAGCCACTTCCTGTTTCATGGCGAATGATATAACCATAGGGGGCGCTATAGAGCCAAATAACCAGCATATGTCTATTTGAATCAGTTCCAGGCCTGACCACTGTCCTCCCTGCCAAGGTTGGTGGAGAACAGGAGTACATTGGGTCAGTTACAAGTACTTCCTGTTTCATGGCGGTGGACGCCATTTGCCATGTTTTGCTTGAGGAAGGAACTTGAGGTTTTTTTTCTCTAATATCATGAAAGGGTTTGAACTGATCTCAAGCACTTTTGAGTGTGTGAGGTTAATCCCTGCCGAGAGGGACCCTGCTGCAGGAAAAAGGCACTTCCTGTTTCATGTGGGCGGGGCTTAGGCCAAGACCAGAAGTAGTTACATGTATCTGTTAAGGAGCAGACTCTGATTAATCAGTGCAAGTGTGATGCTGATTGGATGAAAATTGAGGGATTTATACTCAATAATGATGTCATGGCATCTTATCCAACCTTGTCATGGCGCCACGGTCTCGCCATGCAGCGTTGAGCAATGTCCAGATGACAACATCTGGACATGTAGATGTGGTCGGCATGGAACTGAAGTGAAACATGTGCAGTTTGGTGCAAAATGAGTGTTGTATTTCAGAAATAATGGATTCCATGCTTGATGGCGAAACATCAAAACTTGATGAGGCGCCGCCGCTGAACGTCACCTCCTATTAGAAAATTTTCAATAACTTTTGACCACGCATGCCTCTGGAGTGTTCAGACTGAGTTTGAGGTGAATACGATAAAATCTGTAGGAGGAGTTCGTTCAAATGCAAGGCAAAGAAACATGCAAAAATGACCCCGGAAATGACAATTTTTTCAAAATGGCCGACTTCCTGTTGAAGTTATCATATAGGTCCAGGAGGCTTTTTTGTACATCCTTCCAAGTTCTATCAATATACTGGACTTCAGCCATATTGGTCAATGTAGTGGGCAGATATGATCAATTAAATATTTGTAGGGGGCGCTATAGAGCCATATTGCAATTTTTGCAGCATATGTCAATGCGGCTGAGTTCCCAACCTGACCGCGTTCCTTCCTGCCAGGTTTGGTCGAGATCAGCAGTACAATGGGTCACTTAGAAGTACTTCCTGTTTGATGGCGTCGGAGCACTATTCGCCATGGTTACGTTTGGCGAAGCATCTTGAGATTTTTATTGTGGTATCATGAAAGGGTTTGACCTGTTGTGAAGCACTTTCAAGTCTGTAAGTTTCATTCCTGAGAAGATGGATCCCTGCGTATGAAAAAAAGCACTTCCTGTTGGAAGTGGGCGGGGCTTAGGGCTAGTCTGGTATTGGTCATATGGATCTGTTCAGGGCGGGATGCTGATTAATCTCTGCAAGCCTGATGGGGATTGGATTAGAATTGAGGGATTTATAGCGATTTATGATGTCATGGCGTCTTATCGAAGTTCGCCATGGCGCCACGGTCTCGCCCTGCAGCGTAGAGCAATGGTTTTCACCAGATATCATCACCAACTTGTTTTCTGCTGTCTGACCCAGTTTGGACCTGGTTGTGTCCAAAACGTTAGATAAGTGGGTCTCCAAGTAAAAACCATGACTTCCTGTCACCAGGGGGCGTGGCCAATTCATAACCCAAATATTGACATGTAAATGTGTTCAGGATGGGACTGGCATCATACATGGCCATTTTGGTTCAGATACATTGTTTTATGTGGAAGTTATATCACTTTCGTTCTTCACGGCGAGACACCAAACTTTGAGGCCCCACCCCCTCCATGCCCTTTCTCCTATTAGAAAACTTTCAATAACTTTTAAAGACACATGCCTTCTGGACATCCTGAGCTATTTTGGTAGCGGTACGATAAAATCTCTAGGAGGAGATAGATTTTGAAAATGTCAGTAAAACGCCAAAATGGCGACTTTGATCCAAAATGGCCGACTTCCTGTTGGTTGTAGGCTGTTGCTCCAAGAGGATTTTTTATTCGCCCGAACATTTAGAATATATGTAGCGATTTTCATAAAGATTGATGATGTGCAGTGGCGGGGCAACATAAATAGGTGGCGCTCTCGTTCAATTTTGACCAAACAGTCCCGAGCACACGACAAAACGTAAATTTTCGCATTCCTTTGGGGGTGTACGCAAAACTAGGCGCGTTTCCGCGCATGTTCAGGTCCCCTACCATGCGATTTACTTTTGAGAAGAATAATAATAAGAATTAAAGCTGCAAGCAGCGTTGGAGGCCCTCGCACCTCTGGCGCCGCTTCGGCCTATTGCACCACCCCATTGGCCAACAACCTCCCTCCAGCAACACAGCCGCTCTCGCCCACAGCCATAAACCCATTCTTCCAGAGTTTATGTCGATCAAGAGGTGATTTTCGTCATGAGAGGATCAACTTGCACCTCAGCCTGTCCACTGATGACATCTGAAGCATTCATGACCTTGTTTCATACAAACTGTGTTGAATTCCCACAAACCGGAGCATGATTTTATCAAGAGGAAATTTCTACGTGGCCACTAGGTGGCACTATAGTCGTTTTCATGTAGAACCATGTTCAGGTTGGAACTCTAATGAGAACAGGAAAATATCAGCTCAACTGGTCAACTGACAGCAGAGCTAGAGCCACTTCCTGATTCATGGCGAATGATATAACCATAGGGGGCGCTATAGAGCCATATAACCAGCATATGTCTATTTGAATCAGTTCCAGGCCTGACCACTGTCCTCCCTGCCGAGTTTGGTGGAGAACAGGAGTACATTGGGTCAGTTACAAGTACTTCCTGTTTCATGGCGGTGGACGCCATTCGCCATGGTTTGGCTTGACAAAGGAACTTGAGGTTTTTTTTCTGTGGTGTCATGAAAGGGTTTTCCCTGATCTGAAGCACTGTAGAGTGTGTGAGTTTAATCCCTGATGAGCGGGACCCCGGTGTCAGAGAAAGGCACTTCCTGTTTCCAGGGGGCGTGGCTTAGGCCAAGACCAGAAGTAGTTACATGTATCTGCTCAGGGGCAGACCCTGATTAATTACTGTAAGTGTGATATTGATTGGATGAAATTTGAGGGATTTATACAGATTAATGATGTCACCGCGCCTTATCCAACCTTGTCATGGCGCCACGGTCTCGCCATGCAGCGTTGAGCAATGTCCAGATGACAACATCAGGACTTGTAGATGTGGTCGGCATGGAACTGAAGTGAAACATGTGCAGTTTGGTACAGAATGAGTGTTGTATTGCAGAAATAATAGATTCCGTGCTTGTTGGCGAAACATCAAAACTTGATGAGGCGCCGCCGCTGAACGCCACCTCCTATTAGAAAATTTTCAATAACTTTTGACCACGCATGCCTCTGGAGTGTTCAGACTGAGTTTGAGGTAAATACGATAAAATCTGTAGGAGGAGTTCGTTCAAATGCAAGGCAAAGAAACATGCAAAAATGACCCCAAAAATGACACTTTTTTCAAAATGGCTGACTTCCTGTTGAAGTTATCATATAGGTCCAAGAGGCTTTTTTGTACATCCTTCCAAGTTCTATCAATATACTGGATTTCAGCCATATCAGTCAATGTAGTGGGCAGATATGATCAATTAAATATTTGTAGGTGGCGCTATAGAGCCATATTGCAATTTTTCCAACATATGTCAATGTGGCTGAGTTCTCGGCTGGTCCGCGCTCCTCCCTGCCAGGTTTGGTGTAGATCAGCAGTACAATGGGTCAGTTACAAGTACTTCCTGTTTGATGGCGTCGGACCGCTATTCGCCATGGTTACGTTTGGCGAAGGAGCTTGAGATTTTTATTGTGGTATCATGAAAGGGTTTGACCTGTTGTGAAGTACTTTCAAGTGTGCACGTTTTATTCCTGAGGAGATGGACCCCTGCGTCTGAAAAAAAGCACTTCCTGTTGGAAGTGGGCGGGGCTTAGGGCTAGACCGGAATTGGTGATATGAATCTGTTCAGGGCCGGACCCTGATTAATCCCTGCAAGTCTGATGGGGATTGGATCAGAATTGAGGGATTTATAGTGATTTATGATGTCATGGCGTCTTATCAAAGTTCGCCATGGCGCCACGGTCTCGCCCTGCAGCATAGAGCAACAGTTTTCACTGGTTATCATCACCAACTTGTTTTCTGCTGTCTGACCCAGTTTGGACCTGGTTGTGTTCAAAACGTCAGATAAGAGGGTCTCCAAGTAAAAACCATGACTTACTGTCGCCAGGGGGCGTGGCCAATTCATAACCCAAATATTGACATGTAGATGTGTTCAGGATGGGACTGGCATCATACATGGCCATTTTGGTTCAGATACATTGTTTTATGTGGAAGCTATATCACTTTCGTTCTTCACGGCGACACATCAAAATTTGAGGCCCCACCCCCTCCATGCCCTTTCTCCTATTAGAAAACTTTCAATAACTTTTAAAGACACATGCCTTCTGGACATCCTGAGCTATTTTGGTAGCGGTACGATAAAATCTCTAGGAGGAGATAGATTTTGAAAATGTCAGTAAAACGCCAAAATGGCGACTTTGACCCAAAATGGCCGACTTCCTGTTGGTTTTAGTCTGTTGCTCCAAGAGGATTTTTTGTTCGCCCGAACATTTAGAATATTTGTAGCAATTTTCATAAAGATTGATGACGTGCAGTGGCGGGGCATCGTAAATAGGTGGCGCTCTCATTCAATTTTGCCCAAACAGTCCCAAGCACCCCAAAATATCAAATTTTTCGCATTCCTTTGGGGGGGTACACAAAAATAGGCGCGTTTTCGTGCATGTTCAGGTCCCCAAAAATGCCTCCAATGTTTAAGAAGAAGAAGAAGAAGAAGAAGAAGAAGAAGAAGAAGAAGAATAAGGAAGAAACGGAGCAATTACAATAGGCCTTCGCACCGCCTTCGGTGCTCGGGCCTAATAAGGAAAAAACGGAGCAATTACAACAGGCCTTCGCACCGCCTTCGGTGCTCGGGCCTAATTAAAGCTGCAAGCAGCGTTGGAGGCCCTCGCACCTCTGGCGCCCCTTCGGCCTATTGCACCGCCCCATCAGCCGGCAACCTCCCTCCTGCAGCACGACTGCACTCGCCCAAAGCCTTATGCCCATTCTTCCAGAGCTTATCTCCATCAAGAGGTGATTTTCCTCATGAGAGGATCAAATTGCACCTCAGCCTGTCCAGTGATGACATCTGAAGCATGTATGACCTTGTTTCTTACAAACTGTTTTGAATTCCCACAAACTGGAGCATGATTTTATCAAGAGGAAAATTCCACGTGGCCACTAGGTGGTGCTATAGTCATTTCCATGTAAAGCCATGTTCAGGTTGGAACTCCAATGAAAACAGGAAAATATCAGCTCAATTGTTCAACTGACAGCAGGGTTAGAGCCACTTCCTGTTTCATGGCGAATGATATAACCATCACAAGAAGCCATTTTGATCATGATGTTGCAAGAAGTCAGTCATATTTTCAACCATGAGTTCATGAAGGATGATATTAATGAGTTTGAATCAGTTTTACAGGTATTAAAGGTTTAAAATGGTGGGACGTCCTGTTCCCAGGGGGCGGGGCTATGGCGTCGACAACATCAGGAAATATAGAGGCTTCTTTGCTTGTCCTGGCATGTTATATAAATATGCCACATTTCATGAATGTCAGTCAAAGCAGTGGTTGGGGCTCATAGATTAAATATTTATAGGGGGCGCTATCGAGCCACATAACCAGCATATGTCTATTTGAATCAGCTCCAGGCCTGACCACTGTCCTCCCTGCTAAGTTTGGTGGAGATCAGGAATACATTGGGTGAGTTACAAGTACTTCCTGTTTCATGGCGGTGGACGCCATTTGCCATGTTTTGCTTGGCAAAGGAACTTGAGGGTTCTTGTCTGTAGTATAATCAAAGAGTTTGACCTTATCTGAAGCACTTCTGAGTGTGTGAGATTCATTCCCAAAGACAGGGTCCCCGGTGTCTAAAAAATTCACTTCCTGTTTCAAGTGGGCGGGGCTTAGGCCAAGACCAGAAGTAGTTGTATGTATCTGTTCAGGAGCAGACCCTGATTAATCACTGTAAGTGTGATGGTGATTGGATGAAAACTGAGGGATTTATACTGATTAATGTTGTCCTGGAGTCTTATTCAATGTCGTCATGGCGCCATCGTCTCGCCATGCAGCGCTGAGCAATGTCCAGGTGACAACTTCTGGACATGTAGATGTGGTCAGCATGGAACTGAAGTGAAACATGGGCAGATTGGTGCAGACTGAGTGTTGTTTGTCAGAAATAATGGATTCCATGCTTGATGGCGAAACATCAAAACTTGACGAGGCGCCGCCGCTGAACGCCACCTCCTATTAGAAAATTTTCAATAACTTTTAACCACACATGCCTCTGGAGTGTTCAGACTGAGTTTGAGGTAAATACGATAAAATCTGTAGGAGGAGTTCGTTCAAATGCAAGGCAAAGAAACATGCAAAAATGACCCCAAAAATGACACTCTTTTCAAAATGGCCGACTTCCTGTTGAAGTTATCATATAGGTCCAAGAGGCTTTTTTGTACATCCTTCCAAGTTCTATCAATATACTGGATTTCAGCCATATCGCTCAATGTAGTGGGCAGTTATGATCAATTAAATATTTTTAGGGGGCGCTATAGAGCCATATTGCAATTTTTCCAGCATAGGTCAATGTGGCAGAGTTCACAGCCTGACTGTCGTCCTTCCTGCCAAGTTGGGTGGAGATCGACAGTACAAAGGGTCAGTTTCAAGTACTTCCTGTTTGATGGCGTTGGACCACTATTCGCCATGGTTACGTTTGGCAAAGGAACTTGAGATTTTTATTGTGGTATCATGAAAGGGTTTGACCTGTTGTGAAGCACTTTCAAGTGTGTAGGTTTCATTCCTGAGGAGATGGACCCCAGCGTCTGAAAAAAAGCACTTCCTGTTGGAAGTGGGCGGGGCTTACGGCTAGACCGGAATTGTTGAAATGGATCTGTTCAGGGCCAGACCCTTATTAATCCCTGAAAGTCTGATGAGGATCGGGTGAAAATTGAGGGATTTATAGTGATTTATGATGTCATGGCGTCTTATCGAAGATCGCCATGGCGCCACGGTCTTGCCCTGCAGCGTAGAGCAACAGTTTGCACTGGATATCATCACCAACTTGTTTTCTGCTGTCTGACCCAGTTTGGACCTGGTTGTGTCCAAAACATGAGATCATTGGGTCTCCGAGTAAAAACCATGACTTCCTGTCGCCAGGGGGTGTGGCCAATTCATAACCCAAATATTGACATGTAGATGTTTTCAGGATGGGACTGGCATCATACATGGCCATTTTGGTTGGGATATATTGTTTTATGTGGAAGTTATATCACTTTCGTTCTTCATGGCGAGACGTCAAACTTTGAGGCCCCGCCCCCTCCATGCCCTTTCTCCTATTAGAAAACTTTCAATAACTTTTAAAGACACATGCCTTCTGAACATCCTGAGCTATTTTGGTAGCGGTACGATGAAATCTCTAGGAGGAGATAGATTTTGAATATGTCAGTAAAACGCCAAAATGGCGACTTTGACCCAAAATGGCCGACTTCCTGTTGGTTGTAGGCTGTTGCTCCAAGAGGATTTTTTGTTCGCCGAAACATTAGAATATTTGTAGCAATTTTCATAAAGATTGATGACAGTGCAGTGGCGGGGCATCGTAAATAGGTGGCGCTCTCATTCAATTTTGCCCGAACAGTCCCAAGCACCCCAAAATATCAAATTTTTCACATTCCTTTGGGGGGGTACACAAAAAATAGGCGCGTTTTCGTGCATGTTCAGGTCCCCAAAAATGCCTCCAATGTTTAAGAAGAAGAAGAAGAAGAAGAAGAATAAGGAAGAAACGGAGCAATTACAATAGGCCTTCGCACCGCCTTCGGTGCTCGGGCCTAATTAAAGCTGCAAGCAGCGTTGGAGGCCCTCGCACCTCTGGCGCCGCTTCGGCCTATTGCACCGCCCCATCAGCCTAGCATGCCTCCCTCCAGCAGCACAGGCCGCTCTCTCCCACAGCCATATAACCCATTCTTGCAGAGTTTATCTCCATGCAAGAGGTGATTTTCCTCATTGGGAGGATCAACTTGCACTCCAGCCTGTCCAGTCATGACATCTGAAGCATTCATCACCTTGTTTCTTACAAACTGTGTTGAATTCCCACAAACTGGAGCATGATTTCAGGAAAATTCCACGTGGCCAGTAGGTGGTGGTAAAGTTGTTTTAATGTAGAACCATGTTCAGGTTGGAACTCTGTTGAGAACAGGAAAATATTAGCTCAATTGGTCAACTGACAGCAGGGTTAGTGCCACTTCCTGTATAATGGCGAATGATTTAAACCATCACAGGAAGCCATTTTAATCATGATGCTGTAAGAAGTCAGTGATATTTTCAACCATGAGTTCATGAAGGATGATATTAATGAGTTAGAATTAGTTATACAGAGGATAAAGGGTTAAAATGGTGGGACTCCCTGTTCCCAGGGGGCGGGGCAATGGTGTTGAGAACATCAGGACATGAAGAAACTTTTTTGTTTGTCCTGGCATGTTACATAAATATGCCACATTTTATCATGTCGCTCAAAGCAGTGGTTGGCGCTGATAGATTAAATATTTATAGGGGGCGCTATAGAGCCACATAACCAGCATATGTGTACTTGAATCAGTTCCAGGGTCTGACCACTGTCCTCCCTGTCAAGTTTGGTGGAGATCAGGAGTACATTGGGTCAGTTACAAGTACTTCCTGTTTAATGGCGGTGGACGCCATTCGCCATGGTTTTGCTTGACAACGGAACTTGAGGTTTTTTTCTATAGTTCCATTAAAGGGTTTGACCTGATCTGAAGCACTGTAGAGTGTGTGAGGTTAATCCCTGAAGAGAGGGACCCTGCTGTCTGAAAATTGCACTTCCTGTTTCAAGTGGGCGGGGCTTAGGCCAAGACCAGAAGTAGTAACATGTATCTGTTCAGGAGCAGCCCCTGATTAATCAGTGTAAGTGTCATATTAATTGGATGAAAATTGAGGGATTTATACAGATTAATGATGTCATGGCGTCTTATCCAAGTGTGTCATGGCGCCACGGTCTCGCCATGCAGCGTTGAGCAATGTCCAGATGACAACATCTGGACATGTAGATGTGGTTGGCATGGAACTGAAGTGAAACCTGTCCAGTTTGGTACAGAATGAGTGTTGTATTTCAGAAATAATGGATTCCGTGCTTGATGGCTCAACATGAAAACTTGATGACGAGCCGCCGCTGAACGCCACCTCCTATTAGAAAATTTTCAATAACTTTTGACCACACATGCCTCTGGAGTGTTCAGGCTGAGTTTGAGGTAAATACGATAAAATCTGTAGGAGGAGTTCGTTCAAATGCAAGGCAAAGAAACATGCAAAAATGACCCCCAAAATGACACTTTTTTCAAAATGGCCGACTTCCTGTTAAAGTTATCATATAGGTCCAAGAGGCTTTTTTGTACATCCTCCCAAGTTCTATCAATATACTGGATTTCAGCTATATTGTTCAATGTAGTGGGCAGATATAATCAATTTAATATTTGTAGGGGGCGCTATAGAGCCATATTGCACTTTTTCTAGCATATGTCAATGTGGCTGAGTTCCCAGCCTGACTGTGGTCCATCCTGCCAAGTTGGGTGGAGATCAGCAGTACAATGGGTTTGTCACAAGTACTTCCTGTTTGATGGCGTCGGACCACTATTCGCCATGGTTACGTTTGGCGAAGGAACTTGAGATTTTTATTGTGGTATCATGAAAGGGTTTCACATGTTATCAAGAACTTTCAAGTGTGTAAGTGGCATTCCTGAGAAGAAGGACCCCGGTGTCTGAAAAAAAGCACTTCCTGTTGAAAGTGGGCGGGGCTTAGGGCTAGACCGGAATTGTTGAAATGGATCTGTTCAGGGCCAGACACTGATTAATCCCTGAAAGTCTGATGAGGATCGGGTGAAAATTGAGGTATTTATACTGATTTATGATGTCATGGCGTCTTATCAAAGTTCGCCATGGCGCCACGGTCTCGCCCTGCAGCCTAGATCAACAGTTTTCACCGGATATCATCACCAACCTGTTTTCTGCTGTCTGACCTAGTTTGGACCTGGTTGTGTCGAAAACATCAGATAAGTGGGTCTCCGAGTAAAAACCATGATTTCCTGTCGCCAGGGGGCGTGGCCAATTCATAACCTAAAAATTGACATGTAGATGTGTTCAGAATCAGACTGGCATCATACATGGCCATTTTGGTTCAGATATATTGTTTTATGTGGAAGTTATATCACTTTCGTTCTTCACGGCGAGACGTCAAATTTTGAGGCCCCGCCCCCTCCATGCCCTTTCTCCTATTAGAAAACTTTCAATAACTTTTGAAGACACATGCCTTCTGAACATCCTTAGCCATTTTGGTGGCGATATGATAAAATCTCTAGGAGGAGATAGATTTTGAAAATGTCAGTAAAACGCCAAAATGGCGACTTTGACCCAAAATGGCCGACATCCTGTTGGTTTTTGGCTGTTGCTCCAAGAGGATTTTTTTTTCGACTAAGCATTTAGAATGCGTGTAGTGAATTTTTATAAAGATTGATGACGTGCAGTGGCGGGGCACCATAATTAGGTGGCGCTCTCGCTCAATTTTGCCTGAACAGTCCCGAGCACCCCAAAATATCAAATTTTTCGCATTCCTTTGGGGGGGTGCGCAAAATTAGGCGCGTTTTCGTGCATGTTCAGGTCCCCAAAAATGCCTCCAATGTTTAAGAAGAAGAAGAAGAAGAAGAAGAATAAGGAAGAAACGGAGCAATTACAATAGGCCTTCGCACCGCCTTCGGTGCTCGGGCCTAATTAAAGCTGCAAGCAGCGTTGGAGGCCCTCGCACCTCTGGCGCCGCTTCGGCCTATTGCACCGCCCCATCACCCCGCAACCTCCCTCCAGCAGCACAGCCGCTATCGCCCACAGCCATATACCCATTCTTCCAGAGTTTATCTCCAATCAAGAGGTTATTTTTCTCATGCGAGGATCAACTTGCAACTCAGCCTTTCCAGTGATGACATCTGAAGCATTCATGACCTTGTTTCTTACAAACTGTGTTGAATTCCCACAAACTGGAGCATGATTTTATCAAGAGGAAAATTCCACGTGGCCACTAGGTGGTGGTAAAGTTGTTTTAATGTAGGACCATGTTCAGGTTGGAACTCTAATGAGAACAGGAAAATATTAGCTCAATTGGTCAACTGACAGCAGGGTTAGTGCCACTTTCTGTATAATGGCGAATGATTTAAACCATCACAGAAAGCCATTTTAATCATGATGCTGTAAGACGTCAGTCATATTTTCAACCATAAGTTCATGAAGGATGATATAATTGAGTTAGAATTAGTTATACAGATGATAAAGGTTAACATGGTGGGACTTCCTTTTCCCAGGGGGTGGGGCTATGGTGTTGAGTACATAAGGACATGAAGAGGCAATATTTGTTTGTCTTGTCAAGTTACATAAATATGCCACATTTTATCATGTCGTTCAAAGCAGTGGTTGGAGCTGATAGATTAAATATTTACAGGGGGCGCTATAGAGCCACATAACCAGCATATGTGTATTTGAATCAGTTCCAGGTCTGACCACTGTCCTCCCTGCCGAGTTTGGTGGAGATCAGGTGTACATTGGGTCAGTTACAAGTACTTCCTGTTTCATGGCGGTGGACGCCATTCGCCATGTTTTGCTTGAGGAACGGAACTTGAGTTTTGTTTTCTGTAATATCATGAAAGGGTTTGACCTGATCTCTAGCACTTCTGAGTGTGTGAGGTTAATCCCTGACGAGAGGGAACCCGCTGTCAGGAAAATGGCACTTCCTGTTTCAAGGTGGGCGGGGCTTAGGTCAAGACCAGAAGTAGTTACATGTATCTGTTCAGGAGCAGACCCTGATTAATCACTGTAAGCGTGATGGTGAATTGGATGAAAATTGAGGGATTTACTACAGATAATGATGTCATGGCATCTTATCCAACTTTGTCATGGCGCCACGGTCTCGCCATGCAGCGTTGAGCAATGTCCAGATGACAATCATCTGGACATGTAGATGTGGTTGGCATGGAACTGAAGTGAAACATGTGCAGTTTGGTACAAAATGAGTGTTGTATTTCAGAAATAATGGATTCCGTGCTTCATGGCGAAACATCAAAACTTGATGAGGCGCCGCCGCTGAACGCCACCTCCTATTAGAAAATTTTCAATAACTTTTGACCACGCATGCCTCTGGAGTGTTCAGACTGAGTTTGAGGTAAATACGATAAAATCTGTAGGAGGAGTTCGTTCAAATGCAAGGCAAAGAAACATGCAAAAATGACCCCAAAAATGACACTTTTTTCAAAATGGCCGACTTCCTGTTGAAGTTATCATATAGGTCCAAGAGGCTTTTTTGTACATCCTTCCAAGTTCTATCAATATGCCGCATTTCAGCCACATCGGTTAATGTAGTGGGCAGTTCTGATCAATGACATATGTGTAGGGGGCGCTATAGAGCCTTATTGCAATTTTTCCAGCATATATTAATATGGCTGAGTTCCCGACCTGACCGCACTCCTCCCTGGTGGGTTTGGTGGCGATCAACGTTACAATGGGTCAGTTACAAGTACTTCCTGTTTGATGGCGTCGGACCACTATTCGCCATGGCTACGTTTGGCGAAGGAACTTGAGATTTTTATTGTGGTATCATGAAAGGGTTTGACCTCTTCTGAAGAACTTTCAAGTGTGTAAGTGTCATTCCTGAGGAGATGGACCCCAGCGTCTGAAAAAAAGCACTTCCTGTTGGAAGTGGGCGGGGCTTAGGGCTAGTCTGGAATTGGTCATATGGATCTGTTCAGGGCCGGATCCTGATTAATCCCTGCAAGTCTGATGGGGATTGGATCAGAATTGAGGGATTTATAGTGATTTATGATGTCATGGCGTCTTATCGAAGTTCGCCATGGCACCACGGTCTCGCCCTGCAGCGTAGAGCAACAGTTTTCACTGGATATCATCACCAACTTGTTTTCTGCTGTCTGACCCAGTTTGGACCTGGTTGTGTCCAAAACGTCAGATAAGTGGGTCTCCAAGTAAAAACCATGACTTCCTGTCGCCAGGGGGCGTGGCCAATTCATAACCCAAATATTGACATGTAGATGTGTTCAGGATGGGAATGGCATCATACATGGCCATTTTGGTTCAGATATATTGTTTTATGTGGAAGTTATATCACTTTCGTTCTTCACGGCGAGACATCAAACTTTGAGGCCCCACCCCCTCCATGCCCTTTCTCCTATTAGAAAACTTTCAATAACTTTTAAAGACACATGCCTTCTGGACATCCTGAGCTATTTTGGTAGCGGTACGATGAAATCTCTGGGGAGGAGATAGATTTTGAAAATGTCAGTAAAACGCCAAAATGGCGACTTTGACCCAAAATGGCCGACTTCCTGTTGGTTTTAGGCTGTTGCTCCAAGAGGATTTTTTGTTCGCCCAAACATTTAGAATATATGTAGCGATTTTCATAAAGATTGATGACGTGCAGTGGCGGGGCATCATAAATAGGTGGCGCTCTCATTCAATTTTGCCCGAACAGTCCCGAGCACCCCAAAATATCAAATTTTTCACATTCCTTTGGGGGGGTACACAAAATAGGCGCGTTTTCGCGCATGTTCAGGTCCCCTAAAATGCCAATTTACTTTTGACAAGAAGAAGAAGAATAAGGAAGAAACGGAGCAATTACAATAGGCCTTCGCACCGCCTTCGGTGCTCGGGCCTAATTAAAGCTGCAAGCAGCGTTGGAGGCCCTCGCACCTCTGGCGCCGCTTCGGCCTATTGCACCGCCAAATCAGCCAGCAGCCTCCCTCCAGCAGAACAGGAAGCTATTTTAATCATGATGCTGCAAGAAGTCAGTTTGTTTTCAATCATGAGTTCATGAAGGATGATATTAATGAGGACGAATCGGTTTGACAAATAATAAAGGGTTAAAATGATGGGACTTCCTGTTCCCAGGGGGCGGGGCTATGGCGTTGACAACATCAGGACAATGCGAGGCTTTTTTGTATTTCCTGACATGTTCTATAAATATGCCACATTTCATCAATGTTAGTCAAAGCAGAAGTTGGAGCCGATAGATTTAATATTTATAGGGGGCGCTATAGAGCCACATAACCAGCATATGTCCATTTGAATCAGTTCCAGGCCTGACCACTGTCCTCCCTGCCGAGTTTGGTGGAGATCTGGAGTACATTGGGTCAGTTACAAGTACTTCCAGTTTCGTGGCGGTGGACGCCATTCGCCATGGTTTTGCTTAGCCAAGGAACTTGAGGTTTTTTTCTGTAGTATCATGAAAGGGTTTGACCTGATCTCAAGCACTTTTGAGGGTGTGAGGTTAATCCCTGATGAGAGGGACCCCACTGTCTGAGAAAAGCACTTCCTGTTTCAAGTGGGCGGGGCTTAGGCCAAGACCAGACGTAGTTCTATGTATCTGTTCAGGAGCAGACCCTGAGTAGTCACTGTAAGTGTTATGGTGATAGCATGAAAATTCAGGGATTTATACTGACTAATGATGTCATGGCGTCTTATCCAACTTTGTCAGGGCTCCACCGTCTCGCCATGCAGCGTTGAGCATTGTCCAGGTAACAACATCTGGACATGTAGATGTGGTCGGCATAGAACTGAAGTGAAACATGTGCAGTTTGGTACAGAATGAGTGTTGTATTTCAGGAAAAATGGATTCCGTGCTTGATGGCCAAACATCAAAACTTGATGAGGCGCAGCTGTTGAACGCCACCTCCTATTAGAAAATTTTCAATAACTTTAGACCACACATGCCTCTGGAGTGTTCAGACTGAGTTTGAGGTAAATACAATAAAATCTGTAGGAGGAGTTCGTTCAAATCCAAGGCAAAGAAACATGCAAAGATGACCGCAAAAATGACACTTTTTTCAAAATGGCCGACTTCCTGTTGAAGTTATCATATAGGTCCAAGAGGCTTTTTTGTACATCCTCCCACGTTCTATCAATATACCGGATTTCAGCAATATCACTCAATGTAGTGGGCAGATATGATCAATTAAATAATTGTAGAGGGCGCTATAGAGCCGTATTGCAATTTTTCCAGCATATGTCAATGTGGCTGAGTTCCAGGCCTGACCGCGTTATTTCCTGCCAAGTTTGGTGGAGGTCAACGTTACAATGGGTCAGTCACAAGTACTTCCTGTTTGATGGCGTCGGACCACTATTCGCCATGGTTACGTTTGGCGAAGGAACTTGAGATTTTTATTGTGGTATCATGAAAGGGTTTGACCTGTTGTGAAGCAGTTTCAAGTGTGTAAGTTTCATTCCTGAGGGGATGGACCCCGGCGTCTGAAAAAAAGCACTTCCTGTTGAAAGTGGGCGGGGCTTAGGGCTAGACCAGAATTGGTGATATGAATCTGTTCAGGGCCGGACCCTGATTAATCCCTGCAAGTCTGATGGGGATTGGATCAGAATTGAGGGATTTATAGTGATTTATGATGTCATGGCGTCTTATCGAAGTTCGCCATGGCGCAACGGTCTCGCCCTGCAGCGTAGAGCAACAGTTTTCACTGGATATCATCACCAACTTATTTTCTGCTGTCTGACCCAGTTTGGACCTGGTTGTGTCCAAAACTTCAGATAAGTCGGTCTCCAAGTAAAAACCATGACTTTCTGTCGCCAGGGGGCGTGGCCAATTCATAACCCAAATATTGACATGTAGATGTGTTCAGGATGGGACTGGCATCATACATGGCCATTTTGGTTCAGATACATTGTTTTATGTGGAAGTTATATCACTTTCGTTCTTCACGGCGAGACGTCAAATTTTGAGGCCCCACCCCCTCCATGCCCTTTCTCCTATTAGAAAACTTTCAATAACTTTTAAAGAGACATGTCTTCTGGACATCCTGAGCTATTTTGGTAGCGGTACGAAGAAATCTCTGGGAGGAGATAGATTTTGAAAATGTCAGTAAAACGCCAAAATGGCGACTTTGACCCAATATGGCCGACTTCCTGTTTGTTTTAGGCTGTTACTCCAAGAGGATTTTTTGTTCGCCCAAACATTTGGAATACATGTAGCGTTTTTCATAAAGATTGATGACGTGCAGTGGCGGGGCATCATAAATAGGTGGCGCTCTCATTCAATTTTGCCCGAACCGTCCCAAGCACCACAAAATACGTAAATTTACACATTCCCTTGGGGGGGTACGCAAAATTAGGCGCGTTTTCGTGCATGTTCAGGTCCCCTAAAATGCAATTTACTTTTGACAAGAAGAAGAAGAATAAGGAAGAAACGGAGCAATTACAATAGGCCTTCGCACCGCCTTCGGTGCTCGGGCCTAATAAGGAAAAAACGGAGCAATTACAACAGGCCTTCGCACCGCCTTCGGTGCTCGGGCCTAATAAGGAAGAAACGGAGCAATTACAACAGGCCTTCGCACCGCCTTCGGTGCTCGGGCCTAATAATAAACGCTTGCATTACAATAGGCCTTCGCACCGCCTTCGGTGCTCGGGCCTAATAATAAGAGTAAGAGTAATAATAATAATAAGAACAGAAATAATAAAAAAAAGAAAAAAAAATATGATAATAGATATAAGTGAAACTGCTGTATTCAAGAACACGCGCAGAGAAACCTGTGTGGATGTGTTGGAGAACTCGGCCACAAGGCGACGCAAAGACTGTGTGGAGACGTTCAGGAAGGAGTGACCATGCAGAGTGATCATGCAGATGCCACCTCACTTGAACAGAGGCCAGAGTCAGGCCAGCGGTCCCGAGACCCAGGCCACCAGCCCCCCCGCAGGCAACAGATCCCGACCGGTCCACAGAGACGACCACTCGCCCGCCCAGGAAGGCAGCAGCAGGAGACCCCAGCAGGAGCCGCCCCGCGGACACAGGGCACCGGCCCCGGCGGGCCGAGGCCAGCAGTCCCCGACCCCCCCCGGGCACCGGCCGCCCGGGACAGACGGGGCAGAGGGCCCGGGCCCAGGAGCGCAGGGACACCCCCCCCCCACAGGCCGAGGGCCAGCACGCCACCCGGGGGGACCCGGCCCGCCCAGACGGCCACCACCAGAGGCCAGCCCCACACCCCAGCGCCCAGCTGCACACCCTGAGAACCAGTCCTGCCCCCCCCCCAGACCAACACACACACACACACAAACACACACACTCTCCTTCCACTCCTCCATTCATCCTCCCACGCATACACCATTCAACCCTCACATACTCTGTTCTCCCACACACACACACCATCCTTCCACCATCCATCCTTCCACACACACACCATCCTTCCTCCCACACACTCACCATCCTTCCACCATACACTCTCCCACACCTACCCCATCCTCCCACACACACATCATCCCTCCACCACTCATCCTCCCACACATACACCATCCTCCCTCTCATACACCATTCAACCCTCACATACTCTGTTCTCCCACACACACACACCATCCTTCCACCATCCATCCTTCCACACACACACCATCCTTCCTCCCACACACTCACCATCCTTCCACCATACATTCTCCCACACATACCCCATCCTCCCACACATACATCATCCCTCCACCATTCATCCTCCCACACCCACACCACCCCCCCTCCCACACACCACGCATCCACCTCCACACACCCAACCCTCCCACACACCATCCCTCCACCACCCATCCCCCCACACCCACACCACTCTCCCACCCCACCCCCCCCCCCCCCAACACACACACACACACACAAACACCATCCCCCCACCACCATCCTCCCGCCACCCCACGCCGCGGGGGGACAGCCCCAGCCAGGAGGCGAGGAGACACGAGCCAGGCCCCCACCCCCCCCACCCCGCCCCCGTCCCCCCCTCCCCACCCCCAAAACAGCACCTTCCCCCCAGGGCCAGCAGCCAAAACCCCCCGGGACAGCCCGCCTACGCCCCGGGCCAACGCGACAGGCCACCCGGCCCGCCCCACCCCCGGGCCATCCATGGAGACAGGGGCGCTTGAAGACCCCATCCCCCCTCCCTCCCTCACTAGTGATGGAATATATTATGTGCTGTTTGCAATTAAAAAAAGAGGGTTAAAATTGGGGGGCAGTAACTGCATTGAGGAGGGGGCGGGGCCACCTGAGCAGTCCCACCCACCTGACCTCGCATGTTCCACCCCCCAAAACGTGTTTGTATGTTGCAAATGTTATTTGTGCTCAGTGACTAAGTGGAATTAAAAGCTGGGAGGCATGCTGCCGCTCGGCGAAGCAACGGGGCCACTATGATGACCCCCCTGCCCCGCCCAGCGCAACAAGCACACCTCCCACAGCCCTACCTGTGTATGTAGTGAAGAGTGGGGGAGGGGAGGGGTCAGGAGATGTAGGTCCAGAGGGGAGTAGGCCTCCCCCCTGGAAGACGACCCGCCAGTGGCCTAGGGCGCCCCCGTCCCCCACCGGCCCCGAAGGGCGTCACAGGCCCGGAGCAGGCACCCCAACCCAGGCACGCCACGAACCCCCCCAGGGGCCAGCCACCAGCCCAAGGGGCCACTTTGCTCTTTCTGAGTGGGAGGGGGGCGAGGCAAAGGAAGGGAACCCCAGGCCCACGCCCCCAACACCCGGCCAGGGCGCCCCCCAGAGGACACGTCCTAACCCCCTGCAAACGCACACACACTCTTTTTTTTTTTTTTTTTTTTTTTCCCCCAGCCACTCACACACCCTCTCACACACCTCTATACACCAACACCTCAATACGTGCACATACCTCCACACACACACTTCACGCACATACCTATAAACACACACACCGGTGCCCACATACACACACACTCTCATACCCCTCCATACACATACACCACTACATACGCACTCACATACATACCTGCATATACACACAAGCACCTCCATACATACTCACGCCTCCACCCACTCCTTCACTCCTCCACACACACCTCGACCTCCACGTGCACACACTCATCTATACACACCTTCACACACACCCACACACACCTCCCACATAGACCTCCACACACACACCCGCACACCACTCACACACACATACACGCACACACCTAGACCTTCATACACACCCACACACACATACAGCACACACATCCCTCTACACCCACCCACACACCAGCATACCTACAGACACACACACACACACACCCACCTATATACAAACACACCCCCACCCAGGTTCCGGGGCTGCGACCAAGCACCAGGGCACGGACCAACCCCCGGCACGGCACATCCGGACGGGCCCAGCCCCCCCCAGCAGCGGCAGACCCCCCATCCCCAGGAGCGGGGGGAGACCCGACACCCCAGAGCCCGGGGCCCCCACCCGGCCCACCCCGGGCCCGACCGGCCACCCGGCCAGGGGCCGACGGACACCGACCCAGGCACCCCGGCAGCCACCCCCCACCGCCACGAGGCAGCCCCACCCCGGGGCCCACCCAATGCCGCCCGCCCAGACCGGAACCCCCAGCCGACCCAGCAGCGGAGCGGCCGAGATCCCCACCCAAGAGACAACCGGAGACCCGAAGCCACCAGGGACCCCCCACCCATATCCACCCCCATCCCAGCGAAGCCGCAATCCTCCACCTACATTAGGTGATGTAGCCAGTCACAGGGGACCAGAGGGAATGAAAGTCATCTGATTGGTTCCTGGAGGAGGCAGACATTGTCTCAATGCTGATGTGATCTAACAGGAGATTTCTAAACTGCTGGATAGACAAATTATTCTTATCTTTCCAGTTCACAAGAATAGTTTTCTTTGCGATGCATAAGACTGCGAGGACCAAGTTTATGGAGTGTATTCCTATGTTAGTGTCACCCAGGTCGCCCAGTAGGCAAAGTGTGGGGTTTGCAGAAAAACTGGTTTTAAACCATTTTGAGAGATCTTCACACACCTTAATCCAGAACCTTTGGACAGGTGTGCAGGACCACAGCGCATGGATGTAGCTATCAGAAGTGTTCTCAGAGCAGTGTGGGCAGATATCTGATGGTGAAAGGCCCATCCTGAACATCCTGTGTCCTGTATAATGAGTTCTATGGAGAATTTTGAATTGTATTAGTTGTATATTTGAATTCTGAGTCATTTTAAACGTGTTTAAACATATTTGTGACCATCTTTTCTGATCAAAGTTATTAGATAAATCATCTTCCCATTTTGAAGTTGGGAGAGATATCCTGTCTTCTAGCTTTGCAAATAATCTATATATTTTTGATAATAATTTTGGAGTATTAAGATTCAAGAATTCTGCTATTCTGACAGGAAGCTGCAAGTCTAACTGTACAGGGGTATACTTCTTATATATAATTGATTTTAGTTGGTGGTACTCTAAGAATTTATTGCTGTTGATTCCATACTGTGAGATTATTGTGCTGAAAGATACCAAGTTTCCATTTTCTATTATCTGTCCTAACTGTTGTATTCCTTTAGTCTTCCATTGAGTGAAGTTTATCATCTTTTTGTTCTGCAGGATGTCAGGGTTGTTCCAGATGGGTGTAAGTCTACATGGAAAGAGGGAAGATCTGGTTATCTTACAGAATTCCCACCAAGCCATTAAGGAAAAACGGATGTTAAGGCTTTTAAAGCACTTATATGGTTTAATGGTTGAGCTGATGAACGGCAGGTCAGAGATGACTAAGTCCTCACACAAAGCCTGCTCCACATCTAGCCACGGCTCATCCAGATAACTGGGTTTGAGCCAGAACTAGCTATTTATGTTGTAGTTTACCCACCACTGCTTGTTTCTATAAATTGTTTAAGATGAAAGAGTGACCGTCACGTGATTCTACATCAACGCCCTACGTTCATGATATAATATCAATGTAGCATCAAGCTTTTACATTTCTGTAAATTTCAGCTGAGAGTTGAATATCCTGAACTTTGTGTGAGAAGTTTATATCATTAGAAAAACACAATAATAAATAAACACAAAAATTTCATTTTTCTTAAGTACAAGTTTTTATTTTATCTTAAAACGCAGCTTATTTTTAAACATGTTCAATCATAAATATTTAATAATCAGCTTGACATTTAAAATTGATCATAAATGGCTCATTAACATCTCAGGTGTCGTCTTGTCTCTGGTTAGCCTCTCTCATAGGATGTTTCTGCTTCTTTCTTTACAAAACACAAAGAACCACAATAAAAAAGGCAAAAAGCCAACTATCATGAAACGAGACCGTCTTCTGGTTTAAGAAGGCTGGGAAATATTTTACAGCAAGTTATAATAGTGTTAGACATTGCATTTGACAAATTGATGACTAGTCACTGGATTTTAGAAGTTTACTTAACTTTTATATGTTCACTTGTTTAAATTTAGACGAGTTAGTCAGACAAATGTTCTGATCTTTGATTAATCTGCTTTAACACAGTGTGTCACCGACAGTCCTTCCATTGGATCCGAGAACATTTTCCTCTGCTGTCATCTTTATAAAGAGCGTGCTCTTAACAGAGAACTTAATGGTTAAATTATTGTACTTCAGGTGGATTAAGATATGATTAAAACAAATTACAGCCTTGGAATAAGTCCTCAGAGATTTGATAGTTTCTAACCACTTCCTCCACAGCTGATAGCTGCTCAGCTTTTCATGGCTTTACAGCAGCTGTTTAGGATCAGCTGTGAAGACAGATGAGTCAAACATACCTTTACATTTTCAGTGAAAAAGATGCATGTTTCTATGGTTACCATTCCATAGGCATCCTCCTGATGTCCCAAGGTCAGCACAGGTGTTAGTTTTTAAGACACATTTCTCCAAAGCTTCTCTCCTTTTCTCCAAACTGAACACAAAACATAATTTTCAAGCTACATTCACAAAAACTCAGACTCTTCTTGTAAATCCAAACTCACCTCAGAACAGTTTCATCTGCCCAAAACTGAGCTATGATGTCAAATCATGCCCTGAGTCAGAGATTAAAAACACGACTGACAGTCACTAAACACCTACAGAGAAATAGAAAACACAATGCTCAGGACACGAAGCTGGAGAAATAAATGTTTTTTTTGTTCACTGGAGGCTAAATGCATGTTGCAAAACAATTGACCTGCATTTAGCTTTTGTATACAGTAGGCCTACATAAAAATAAAGTACAAACATATACAAATGAGAATGTGCATTTCTCAGCCACAGCATCATATCTCTGTACTGGGTCAAGCCACAGGACTTCATCCAGTTCAAAGGCCACATTTAGTCTGGCCTGGCAACAGGAAAAAACCCCTGACATGCCGTATCCCAGCCTGGCACGTCGTATCCAGGCCTGGCACACCGTATCCAGGCTCGGCATGCCGTATCCCAGCCTGGCACGTCGTATCCAGGCTCGGCACGTCGTATCCAGGCTCGGCATGTCGTATCCAGGCTCGGCACGTCGTATCCAGGCTTGGCACGTCGTATCCAGGCTCGGCACGTCGTATCCAGGCTCGGCAAGTCATATCCCAGCCTGGCACGTCGTATCCCAGCCTGGCACGTCGTATCCAGGCTCGGCATGTCGTATCCAGGCTCGGCACGTCGTATCCAGGCTCGGCACGTCGTATCCCGGCCTGGCACGTCGTATCCCGGCCTGGCACGCCGTATCCCAGCCTGGCACGTCGTATCCAGGCTCGGCATGTCGTATCCCAGCCTGGCACGTCGTATCCAGGCTCGGCATGTCGTATCCCAGCCTGGCACGTCGTATCCAGGCTCGGCATGTCGTATCCAGGCTCGGCACGTCGTATCCAGGCTCGGCACATCGTATCCCAGCCTGGCACGTCGTATCCAGGCTCGGCATGTCGTATCCAGGCTCGGCACGTCGTATCCAGGCTCGGCACGTCGTATCCAGGCTTGGCACACCGTATCCAGGCTCGGCATGCCGTATCCCAGCCTGGCACGTCGTATCCAGGCTCGGCATGTCGTATCCCAGCCTGGCACGTCGTATCCCAGCATGGCAAGTCGCATCCCAGCCTGGCACGTCGCATCCCAGCCTGGCACGTTGTATCCAGGCTTGGCACGCCGTATCCGGGCTTGGCACGCCTGTCACCACACGCTAGTTCTACGGCTGGCAGGAGATTTACCCTGGTGTAAGGTTGGTGTTTATATACCTTCCACTGCCATGAGGAGAAGAATTCTTCAGTGGGGTTCAGGAAAGAGGAGTACGGTGGAAGGCAAAGACTGATAAAACCTTGGTTCATACTGAACCACTCTCTAACCTGCAGGACTCTGTGTAAACTCAGTGTCCCAAACAACAACACAGATGGGATGCTCATCCGGCTGCCCTAACAGAGCATCTCGCATGTGATTGAGGAACCTGAGGAGCGTGTTGTAGGGCCCCAGGTTGGCATGTAGGGCCCCATGATTGTTGATGGCAGCGCACAATGCCCAGGGACACCAACAATGGCCTGTTGGCCAACTACACTACAGCCTTTCCTTCTCCTTCAGGTGAGATTAAACCCTGCTCTTTCTCTCACAGTCTGTTGCGTTCGAGGACACGATCAACAGTAGAGAGGCCGACACTGTTGATACCCTCAAAATGTACATGTCCTCAACGAGCTTCTGCTGAAATTCACACAGTTTAATGGTGGTGTTCTCATGGATCATATCGACAATTAGGGTCTCTTGGTGTGGGGAGAACATTCCTGTCCTCCCACCCCCATGTGGCAGTCTTTCAATTCTACAAAAATACAACATGCAGTTACTGAAATATACATGGAATACTAGGCCTACAGTCAGACTAACCCTCCATTACAATACTACAGTACATTGGCACAGTGATGTACTGAAACAGATATTTACTTACAGTATACTGTGTAACACTATATAGTATAGTCATACAGTAATTTAATGTCAAAATTTACATACTGTAATGTCAAAAACAGTAATTACCTGTTGACTGCTCTAAATCTTGGGATCATGGTGGACACAGTGAATCTACTAATGTTTGGTTTTTCCCTTTGTCTGACCTCCCTCATGCTCATACCATGGACAACAACATGGTCAATCACAGTAGCTCTGATTCCCTCAGAAGCTACTGTTCTTTGTCTTCGCTGACCACCTCGACCACCTCTTATACAAACTCCTTCTCTCAGATTTCTATCCATCGTAGAGCCTCACAGACCAGCGCTCTCTGAGCTGGCTTATGTTCCCTCACATCATTAGCCACAAGTGGGATCAATTTTGAGTTGTTCCGTTCAACCAGTGACACCTGTGCTTTAAATGTGTTTGACTTTTGCCTTCTGTGCGCACCATTATGCAACACAGGTGCATCACAATGAAAACGTGTTGGCAAGTCGTGTCTAAACACGTGACAAATTCTGATGGTTTTGCCAAAAGAGGGACTGATTCACTTAGTGGGTTTAATGTTTTAGCAAATGAGAAAAACTGTAAACCAGGTACACCAGGTTGTTTACACGGGTTAGACCAAAGACCCACAGTCCAAAGACACAATGTTAAGTTAACTGGTCACTTTAAATCCTCCCTAGCAGTGAGCGGTTGTTTGTCTCTCTGTGATGGTCCCATGATGGATTGGTGACCTGTCCAGGTGTACCTACCTCTCACCTGCTGGGGTAGGCTCCAGCATATTTTGCTCCAGCGACCCTTAATTGGACTAAGCAGTACAGAAAATGAATGAATGTATAGAATTATAATTTTGGCCCGCCACTGAAGAAAAATTTGCCCCAGGTCAAATGTAGGTGCCGAACACTGATCAACACTGTTTACTATGAGGCTCAAACATCCAGTCCCAGCCAGAGTATTCAGGTCTCTTCTCCTGCTGCAGCACCGTGCAAAAGGCAGATGACGTACAAGGTTATGTTTCATTACAGATATTACGTCCTCAGAACACTCAGTAAAAACATCCTTAACAGAGACCTGAGATGAAAGGTCAAACTGAAGGGGATGATTTTTCCAGGAAAGTGCTTATAGAGAATGTTACGTCACCACTGCTTTCTCCACCATTTTGGGGGGATCGGCTACTGTTTCCATCAACATTTTCAGATTTTTCTCCAGTAAACTGTGTTAAAAACACGTGTGAAACACGCTGAAAACAAACATCCTCTCCACAATAAGTGTACAGGAGAGGTGAAGAGTCATTACAATGCAGAAACACTAATTATTAATAACTCTGATCCTTTAATCTGCTGAAGACTGAATGAAGTTCAGGCGTAGATGTCTCCACCTGTTCTACACCTGTCATGATTTATAAACTACTGATATTAAATGTTCATGCAGACATTTTACAGATGGACGGATTAAAACTGTCGGCTTCACCATCACACTCATCATTTAAAGCTTCATTATTGATCTGAAATCAGATCTATTATCTGTTTGTCCGTTTAGATTAATTTCTGATCAACTCATAAATTCTGGATGTTATAAAAGATAAACGACTGATGTCTGAATTTACAGAATTTAATCATTCAAAACATCTAAGAAGCCATAAAAATACGAAAGCAATAAAAAATATGAGAAAGTATATTTATTTATTACAAAACCAATAAAACATAAAACTTTACTGGATCTGATGGCAGATCTATTGTTAAACCAGTGAAACCAGTAAGCAGCCCTGAATGTGTGACAGAACCAGACTGGAACTCATGTTAATCCAACAAGAAACACCAAACAAACCAGAGCTTCCTCAGTGGGAGACCGGATACCAGCGTTGAAGAGAACATGCCGGGAAGATCAGTGTTTTCTGTAAAGTGGTGGGGACGTGGAGTCTCAGAGCGTCTAGCAGCTTCGCAGTGTTTAAAAAAACACTTAAACGTTTGTTAAAATCCACACAAGACTGTAACCACGATTAAACGCCTCAGCTCACTTACTCTGCATGATAGCACTCAGGGCTTGGTCCTTTAAAAGATGCTGTGTAACTAAAGTAAAGGGCCTTTTAATGCTATAATTCACTATTTATGCTTTGTACAGTTTATATTTTTACTTATTTAGACTAAATCATTACGCTGTATTTATAGCTTCTTACTGTCTTATCTGTTTTGTTTTGAAATTGTGACGGACTCGTAGCTTGTAGCTATGGGAACTCCAGCGCTACGTCCCAGACTTGAGTTCTCATCTCTGCTGGGTGGGGAAATGTTGCACTCATCTTTATTGGAGTTTAAGAGAATACTTTCACTGGTAGAATTTCTCCAACATGAAAAAACATCCTGGGCCTTTTATTTGTGCAGGCAGGTGTGAATGTCCATTTCTGTGTGTGTATCAGTTGCAAACCGTGGAGTTGAGCCTGTTCTTGGCAGGTCGGCGTGTTTGGCAGCTCAGATCGGCAGTGACAGCTCACCTGTGGTGCAAAGGGCATCGCTGGCCTGCAGGCAGCCCGAAAGGAGGGGGAGGCACGGAGGATGGCAATGATTCCAACTCAACATGACTCGCCCACGTAGACAAGCACAGTGGGGGTTAACACGGTGGTATTACTTAATGCTCAGCACTGGTGGAGGTGGAGGTGGTGGTGGTGGTAGCGTTGGGAAACCACGGTCTCATGCATCGTGTTTGGGCTGTAGATGTGGACTCCAGGAGGAAAGGAAGACACCCTGGGGGACGCAGATGGAATGAGACGGGTCAACACTGAAAGGGGACATTAAGGACATTAAAGAAAACTCACTCATATGTAGACTGATGAAAAGTCAGGTCCAGAATATAAATGTAATTGTGTTTGTTACACTTTTAGGTGAAGTAACAATCTTGACTAATGCCCCTGATCTTTTTTTGTATCCTCTCGGTTCCCAAACGCTCTGTAACTTTTCCAGGGTTTCGTGTTGCTGCCTCCGGCCTTCTCTTGAGTTTTTCTTTTAGAATAAATCTGACCAAAGCCACAGGTCGAGACCAGATACGATCGGGTCATGTCCTCCATTGTTGTGTTTGTGTCGCATACAAATGACATCACAGGATATTCACGATGCCTTGCTACAGGATCCCCTCCGCTTTACAGGGTCCCCAGGTGTAAAGGAAAACCACCTAAAACCGAGTAGAGTAGAGCAGAGCTAGTGGAAAAGGGGCACACGTGTCCTGATCCGTGGGTTTTGGTTTGGGTTTTTCAGTCTTGTCATTTTGAATTTTGTCTTTCCAGTTTTATTTTGTAGTTTTTCCCCTCGTGTGTTCAGTTTTGTTTCTTGCTTCCTGTTCGTCAGCACACCTGGTTTAATTAGCTAACTCACCTGCCTCTTGCTAGTTGTCCTCAGTGTATTTATGCTCTCTGGTTTCAGTTTCCCTTCGTCAGATGATCCATTGTGCTTCCCGGATGCTTGTCTTAAGCAAGGTCGGTTCCGTCTGCCTCCGAGTCCTGCATCTGGGTCCACGTCCTTCTCAACTTGTGACAATAAATGAGCTGCTTTCTACACAGTTAAAAATCTTAATCTTATACTGTTTAGAAGGAAGTCTTGCAAATAAAAGATCAGTTTTTCTGTAAAGTGAAACACTTGTCTTCTGCAAAATATAAACTTTTACCACAAATAATTCCTTTTTTTCCAAACTGTCCCATGAGGCTACGGTGTGCTAGCTAAACCATGTGACCTCATCCCAGCTGAACACCTGTAGAATCAGCTTAGTATCAGAGCGACCAACACAACCAGCTGGTCTGTTACACATCCAGCCACCACAGAAAAAGAAGCTGACCAAGTACGCCCCCCGCCTGGTCTTCCACAGAGGAAGATGGTAGATGACCACAGACCAACTGAAATGCCTGAATGAGTTCATTGAACGATGGTTCATAAACTGGTTCATTTTCTGGGTGAAGGTGAACTGAACGTTCTGTATTTCTGCCTGATGAACGTTGTGAGCGTGCTCATTCTGGTGTTTGTGAAAGGTGTTCTCTCACAGCTGAGCTTTGTACCAGAGAGTTCCAGATTTCCATGGAGCCTTCCAGGCAAAACCCAGTCTAAAACACATCGTAAACAGGCCTTGATATATAGATGAAAAACACCAAATTTGGCAACACCAGCCTCCACAGAGCTGCACCGTGCGTGCGTCATCAAATCACAAAACATGGAGGCAAAATCCATCGTAGGCAGCAGCTCCACCTCTGCCTCAATGGTCACTGCACCATCTTCGTTTGATCACTTAAAATCATTTGTGAAAAGGTCAGTGATGATCCCGGAGGGAGAAATCTGGCTTTTTTGTATAAACTTTGCCCGCCGGGTGTCAAGAAGCAACTCTGGACATCAACAAAGTCAACAGCAAACCTGAGACAGCATATAAATCTTCCAAGGTACGTGTACTGAATGTCACCAAAAACAATCTAAAGACGTGGCGACGGCGGCTAAAGCAGATCCTCTACCAGCCAGAATTAAATACCGGCGTCCAGCAGCAGCAGCTCCGGTGGCTTCATCTCCAGCTGCAGATGGAAAACCTGCAGGATGTTGTTGAAGACCTGCAGTGGAGAAAAGAAGAACCCACAGCTTTCAGAAACTAATGCAGACATATGGTCTGCATGTCTTCCTTTGCTTTTTACTTTTTCATTTGGGTCTGAATTCTGCACTTTTATGAATCAAGTTCAAGAACTTTTCTTTGGACAAACGAGTCAGAAAAATACTTTCACAAAAAACTGAAAAGTGATGCAAAGATAAATAAAGTTTAAATGTTTTGCACTTTGAGGTCAATCCTTTGTTTCCTACCTCAGCCTGGTTCCTACCTCAGCCTGGCCCGGTTCCTACCTCAGTCCAATTCCTACCTCAGCCTGGTTCCTACCTCAGCCCGATTCCTACCTCAGCCTGGTTCCTACCTCAGCCTGGTTCCTACCTCAGCCCGATTCCTACCTCAGCCCGATTCCTACCTCAGCCTGGTTCCTACCTCAGCCTGGTTCCTACCTCAGCCCGATTCCTACCTCAGCCCGATTCCTACCTTAGCCTGGTTCCTACCTCAGATAGTTTAATAATTCCTCAGTAAAACAGACCATTCAGGCAAGTTTTCCTTATGTTTTTATCCTGTAGGAGTGAAAGCTGCAGCTGCTCCGAGCGTGGACCGAATGGATGCAACAGCAGGAAAATGCTGTATTCTGAGGGTTATAGCTTGCAGCAGCATATTGAAAAAAGGAACTATGAACTGGTTCATTTTTAGAACTACGAACTGGTTCATTTTTAGAACTATGAAATGGGTCATTTTTAGAACTACGAACTGGTTCATTTTTAGAACTATGAACTGGTTCATTTTTAGAACTCTGAACTGGTTCATTTTTAGAATGACAAACTGGTTCATCTCTAGAACTGTGTACTTAGTTCAAAAATTTGAATTATGAACTATCAACTGAATTAGTTCATTTTAAAATGTGTAAATTGAACTTTGAACTAGTTCATGTAGAAACTGAATTTTGCCAACACTGGACCCTGATGACTAAAGCATCATCTTTCAGGACCAAATTTCCTCCTTCTGGTCAAACTGGTGTGAACACAGGCTGGTTTGCTAGAAAGTACAGAGGTTCTGAGACTAGAGAATGGAGCCAGAACCAGAACCGTATCTGGGTAAAAGCACTGTATGATCAACATTCAGTCAACCAAGGAACTCCAATGGAGTGACTACAGAAGGATTTTGGGGGCAGTACCCAGATATTTAGCTGTGTTGTTCCTCAGAAGCACTATCCTTCCAAGTTCTCCCTGATTGTAAAGGTGACTAACCAGGCTTTCAACCATATATAACACAACACCAGCTGGGATTATTAAAGGTGTCATCAGCAGGTCTTTTCAGGTATCCACTGTCCTCTAAGTGTTTTTGAAGTTTTTGAAAACTTCTTAAACAAACAAACAAAAAACAAAAAACAAACAGAGCTTGATCTGACCCTTTGCTCATACCACAACTTTGTCCCGTGAGTCCCTGCAAGCTTTTGACTAATTTAAATATTTTTAATGAGGTGCACGCTGATTGGCTGCAGGGAGGCCAGAGTCGGAAGGGGGGCTGGCCTAGTGCATGCACAGTGCGTCTGACTCCGAAACATCAACAGCTTAGTGAAGGCGAGCGAACCGAGCAGCAGCTTACGGAATTCAGCCATTCATGTTTGAAGCAGACTCTGAGCCTGAGAGTGAAGATACCGCCTCTACATTACAGCATCTCCAATACTGACAGTTGACCAGTTTTAGCCTCTTCCAGGAGCCTCATTTCTAGTTACCAGTAAAACTGGGCCATAGAGATTACATCCTTCCCGACTTTTACATACATGATGGGAAAATGTCAGAGAAATAAAAGGTTTGCGTTCTGGTTCGGTGATAAAATCTGACTACATGATGGCCACCTTGTTTAACATGATCACATGATCATGGTAGGGAGACTAGCAAAGCTACAGCTGTGACACATCCATCATGACAAACCATCAATCATGAATATTGTAGTACTGTGTGGTAGCAGGCATGAAAAATAAGAAATAGATAAGTAATTTACAAAAAATTACGTGGCAGAGCGCTTCACCCACTTATAAAAAAGAAAACATGGGGCTCATTTGTACATTGCAGGGGGGTTAACTTTTAGGGTCCTCCCATAGCCTTAGCATTAGCATTAGCATTAGCTGCGTCAGCTTAACTCACGTCTCAGACACAGTAAAGCATAACTTTATATCAGTAGCGACACTTACTGGTTGCATTGATGGTGAGCCGCTCAGAGTTGGAATTGCCCCTCTTTCCAACCGCAGGGTTGATGCAATCTTTGCCTGAAATTGTCCCAAATTACTGAAACATTCAGGTGCAAATAGAGCACCACAGGCAGAGATGCAGGTACATTATTACCAAAAATGAATTTAATACATTTGTCCCTGGTAGTTTGGTCCACTGCTACAGGAAGACTAAAAACATTCTCATGTTGGTTTTAGCAACTGAGAAGTTGACATGAGAGCGCCGTTTCTACATCTTCACACAACTTGTTGCTATGGCGACTGCAGCAGGCTGAGCAGGTGATTTCAGGTGTGGAAGAGGGGCTGGCTTATTCAAATAGTCTCCTGGGATGATGAGATCCCAGGAGCAAAATTCTGCTGTGAACAAGAGGCCAGACGGAAAAACTTCCCAGAGGGAAGTTAACACTTCCGTCCAACACTAATACACGTTTTAACTTAAAAAGGGCAATTTCCAGGCAATGACTTTTAAAGGAGAGAAAAATCCCCCAAACAATAGAAACCATCCCAACCTTGAAATTCTTTTTCTTCTGAGGCTGAATATTGATAACATGTTTGTACATGACACATGTAGTAAATATGAGACAGTTTGAAACTGAAGTTATTGTGAAAGACTTTCGGAATTCCTGCATTTTGAGTATGTTTCTTCATGCCACAAAGTGCTTGTCTTTGTGGTCAAATTTGCTAATTTGGCCAAAGACAAAACACAGAGCAGAGCGAGATAAACATGTAAGACTTCTGTTTTGTGTAAATGAGTGAGTGTTGGAGGTTTGGACATAAATGCAGGCGTTGGATAATCCTCACAAACTGTGTGTGAGAGAAACTGTGCTTCTGTCTGAATGCTGCAGTGCCTCTCAGTGGGATCTACACTTTCAGCAAAGCTGTTCACACGCCTCCCAGATCTCCACATTCGTGTTTGCCCAGGATCCCCTGCTGCTGGGCACTGCAGCGGCCAAATGCCACGCACAAAGCCACACGCCTTGCTAGTCCCTGAGCAGGTCAGAACAGCATGATGCTCTTCCAGCAAAATGGAGCAAAGGGGCTGGTTGGTCAGAGCCAATATGGAGGAGGAGGAGGAGGAGTGAAGAGGAAGAGCAGCCAGGAGGGTGAGGGGGTAGATATGGCAGGCAGGAGTGAACTGCAGGATCTCTAGCTGTTTGTCCCGTCTGCTGCTTGGCAGGCAAGCAGCGATAATGAAGACTTCAGAGCAGACAGAATGTCCAACGCTGCTGGAGACCAGAGGCCAAGAGACAGAAGCAAATAGAAAAACAGAAAGGTGGGAGGTGGTGGTGGTGGAGGTGGAGGTGGTGGTGGAACATCCAGCTGATGGCTTGCTTACTGCTGCGGAGCTGCTTTTAGAGGCTTTGCACTGCCAGCATACTTCTGGTAATTTACCAGTTGCACATTATAGTGCTGCAACATACCGTATATCAGCACAACGCTGCACTTCTCAGCATTCAGAATCCCTTTTTAAGGTGTTGACAGTGTAAAAATGACAGAAGAGTTACAGTATTTTAAAGAACGTACGTTATTTTCTGTGGCCTGCAACAGCATCTGGTTTTAAATTTAAGCAAATAGCTTATGATTGTTAACAAGCTCAAACCATTGTGTAGCATAGCAGCAGTGACAGGGGACAGAGGAGGACGCAGGGCGGGGGAATTTAGCAGGTGTCTTTTTTAAAATGTCATTTTAATAAAACTATGACAAAGCTAAAATTTAAGTCCTTCTGTTAAGGCTTGGGAGCAAGATAGGCCAGACCCAGGAAGGAGCAGGCAGCAGATTGGTGAAGGAATAACTGTTTATTTGAGGAACCAAGAATCCAGGGTTAACAAGAAATCCTGAGGTAGAGGTGGTGGTAGTGCAGCAGGGGCCAACACTGGAAAGGATTTACCTCCAGGAGCGTTAAAATCCAAAAGTAATACTTCAGCATAACAATATGTAAATGACCGGCATTGTACTGCTAGGAAAGGCCACGATCTGGCCAGGAGTGGACTGCAGACTGGCTCTGATGTAGGCAGGCTGAGTAGACCCTCCCATTAGCACCATCACCACCATCATCACCAATACAAACATCACAGTTCAGGGGAAACAACTGCCCCTGGTCACTGTCATCACCATCACTCACACAACCACCATCACCAACGCCACCACCACCATCACTACCACCATCACCAACACCACCACCACCATCACCAACACCACCACCACCACCACCATCACCATCCCTACCACCATCACCAACACTACCACCACCATCACCAACACTACCACTACCACCACCACCGTCACCACCATCACCACCACCACCATCACTACCACCACCACCGTCACCACCATCACCACCACCACCATCAACACCACCAGCACCAACACCACCACCACCACCACCACCATCACCACCACCACCATCACTACCACCATCAACATGACCACCACCACCATCACCACCATCCCCACCACCACCATCACCAACACCATCACCAACACTACCACACCATCGCCACCATCACCACCACGGTCACTACCACCATCACCAAACACCACCACCACCATCACCAACACCACCACCACCACCTCACCACCATCACCACCACCATCACCAACACTACCACCACCATCACTACCACCATCACCACCATCACCACCACCACCATCACCAACACCACCACCACCATCACCACCACCACCATCACCACCATCACCACCACTACCATCACCACCAACACCACCACCACCAACACCATCACCACCATCACTACCACCACCACCATCACCACCATCACCACCACCACCATCAACACCAATACAAACATCACAGTTCAGGGGAAACAACTGCCCCTGGTCACTGTCATCCCCATCACCCACACAACCGCCATCACCAACGCCACCACCACCATCACTACCACCATCACCACCATCACCACCACCACCATCACTACCACCACCACCACCACCACCATCACCACCATCACCAACATCATCACCAACACTACCACCACCATCACTACCACCACCATCACCACCACCACCATCACTACCACCACCACCACCATCACTACCACCACCACCGTCACCACCATCACCACCACCACCATCAACACCACCATCACCAACACCACCATCACCACCACCACCATCACCACCATCACCATCACCATCACTACCACCATCACTACCACCATCAACATGACCACCACCACCATCACTATCACCATCACCATCACCACCATCACTACCACCACCACCATCACCACCATCCCCACCACCATCACTACCATCACCACCACCACCACCACCATCACTACCATCACCACCATCACCACCACCACCACCACCATCACTACCACCACCACCATCACCACCATCACCACCACCACCACCATCACTACCATCACCACCATCACCATCACCACCATCACTACCACCACCACCATCACCACCATCACCATCACTACCACTACCACCATCACCACCATCACCACCACCATCACTACCACTACCACCATCAACATGACCATCATCACCACCACCACCATCACCACCATCACCACCACCATCGACATGACTACCACCACCATGACCATCACCATCACTACCACCACCACCACCATCACCACGCCCAGCAGGAGTTCTTAGCAACAAAAGGAGCAAAAGGAAAGAGACATAACAAAATAGAAGCTAAACAGAAATACAATTCCTGACACTTTTAATGTGAAATCAACTTAAATGTTATTTCCTTTAAAAATATGATTGTTTTTACTTTCACAGTTACAAGTGTTTCATTTTATTTTATATTATATATAAAAATTTACAGTTAATTTTTGCAATCTTACTGGTATTTAAATAATACAGGAAAAACAAATTAATTGTTTTTATACAGTTTAATAACTCTGTATTTAACGATGATGTAGATATTCTTAAATACCAGCTGTAAATATGTGATACTTGTTAATGTCTGTAAAATTCTGGACTTTATGAACATCTTTTGTTTCTGTAAATACTTCGTCTTCAAACACTGTCTGTACTTTCTGTTTTTAGTTTTGGGGTTTTGCAACTTACATTTGAAGCCAAACCTCCATCAGACATAATTCTTCAGTGTTGGAACTAAAGCTTTTTTGTTCTGACTTGACTGAGGCTGAACAGCAGTCAGGTTTCTGAGTGTTTTCATGACCAAAACTAGGACCGATTTAACCCGAGCAAGGACGAACGGAGGAGGACAAAGCCCACACAGTTGCTCATTAGCTAGACATTTTTTAATTACTAGTTTAAATAATCTAGTGTTTAAAAAACAAAGAGTTAAAAAGTGCTAACTGACAGTTTGCTACTGTCTCCAGGTTCCTGACTGCTCTGAGAATCATTTTGCCAACTTTCAGCGGAGAGCTGACAGGACTGAAGCAGGCAACAAGCTGCAGCATGGCTTGCTGCATAATTTATGAAGGCAGATGTACAAGGCAGGTTATTAGCTCCCTATGCTATGCAGCTCCGCTGATTTACAGTTTAAGGAAGCAAGTATAACAAATAGAAGACATAAACAAATCAAAGCTGTGACAAGTTTGTTTGTCTGTGGCTGAAAGAGGAAGGAGACGAGGAGGAGGAGGAGGAGGAGGAGGAGGAGGAGGAGAAAACAGAATACACAGCGGCCAATTAGTGGATGTTGAGGTGATTGTTAATGACATAAAGGCACTCAGCATTCTGGGTGGGAGAGGCGTCACCTCCTCTGCTTCTCATTATAGGAGATGGATCTCAAAAGTTTGCAGTGGCTGCAGCTATTAGACAACAAATAGGTGGCTATCATGCAGGACATGGGACCCAGACAGCTCCGTCTTAATGAGAGCCTTTCTCATCCCTAATGAGCCTGACTGACTCTCCCTCTCTCTTATATTATCCCACTTTCTCCTTCTTCCTCCAAGGATTTCACTCAGCTCTCTCCAACCTTCCTTCCCATCCCCCTCTGTGGACCCTGTGGTTTATGATGATGGAGCTCAAACAGTAATATACATTTTAATGCTCTGTAATGGGAGGAGGGAAAGGAGAGAGAAAAGACAACAAGACATAGTGGGTGGATTAGAAAAGGGCTCCTCTGTAAATTAATGAGGAGGCAGAGCGCACCACGATAAATTTAGCTTTTCATGTTTAATTATGCTATGACTGTGGTAGTTCACTGAGGATAAATCACACAATTATTATACTCCTCACCCACCGTCACTGTTGTTTTCCTCTTCTTCCTGTTTTTCTCCTCCCCAACAATTTGTTTTTGTTGTTGTTTATTTATGAGCCAGTATTATTTAATAGCACCGTGTATATGAGAGGAAATAAGGCTTAATATTTTCATCTTAGGGAAGAAAACTCCCTGTGTGAGAGGAGAGACCAATCCAGCAGAAAAGAGTAGAAAACAGAGGAATGAGAATGAGATGCAACAAGTCTCAGAGGAAGATAAACCTCTAAGAACCAGTTTTTTTCAACTTGTGATGATTTTCTAATTTGTAGAGAATTTTTGGCCAGATGTGTACAAATGGATCTCTTTAATAAGCTCCCTCGCCTCAAGACTCCTGATGCTTCCTCCTACAAGCAATCAATAATCAGAAATCACACGCTGGTGTTTTAACATAATATTTTTATTTAAAATAAATAAAAAAGGTCATATTTAAACAGCTGGGGTTCCAGAAAAATACAGTGAAATAAACTGAGTTGTAAAATAGCTGTAAAATTCCAAAAATACTGCCAATATATTTGCTTTAACTTGGAATCTTGGTCGGTGCCAACCGTGAGACCGGTGATAACGGGGATCCCGATACCAACGGGGAGCTCAGTGCCAATGGGGAGACCGGTACCAACGTGGAGCCCAATACAAACGGGGAGACCGGTGCCAACGGGGCATCTGGTCCCAACAAGGAGCCCGATACGAACAGGGAGGTCGGTACCAACGTGGAGCCCAATACAAACGGGGAGACCGGTGCCAACGGGGCATCTGGTCCCAACAAGGAGCCCGATACGAACAGGGAGGTCGGTGCCAACGGGGAGCCTGATACCAACGGTGAGACCGGAGCCAACGGGTAGCTTGGTGCCAACGGTGAGACCGGTGCCAACGGGGAGCCTGTTACCAACGATGAGACCGGTGCCAACGGGGAGCCCGGTGCCAACGGAGAGCCCGTTACCAATGGGGAGCTCGATACCAACAGGGAGCTTGGTGCCAATGGGGTAAATGGTCCGTATTTATACAGCGCTTTACTGTACCTGGAATTCTCATACGGAGTTCAAGTTGTGAAACTTGAACTTTATAGCTGCAGCTATAATAACATTATTAGCGTTATTGTAGCTAATGCAAGATTTTATTAACTTTTCACTTGTTTTTAATAAAAATCAGACAGTAACAAACAGATCACATACGGTGGTGTCCTGCAGCCTGAACACTGGAGAAGAAACAGAAAATGAACAGCTTCTGTAAAACAAACAAGCTTCACTAAATTTTGATAAAGTGACCAGATTAGTGTTTTATTTTCTTGTGTTTATTGTAATTTATTAAAAGCCGTTTCTGTCAGAGCTGAGCTGACGCATACATAATATGAAAAACAAAATAACATTAAGATTTCCAGATAAGATGGCCTTATCAGCGCCTGTGAACCCCTAACGTCATTAGTCCATACTACTGTCCTCGCCAACAGATACAAGGTAAGGTGGACTCGCAGTAATGATGAACATCTGTGAACATTAGAGCCACTTTACTACCAGTGTTAATATTCTGTATTATATGCATTGTATGTTTTAATGTTCAAGTTTGTGTCTAATTGTTTGTATTTTTAATTGATACTCGTTGTTTTGTCTCAGGGACTTGGTCTGCAAATTAGCTGTTAGCTAGATGGCCTGTGGACATGGCATTGGTTGCATTTGAAACTGTAACAATGTTTTCTTTTCCTGCCCCTTTTAAATAAATAAATACAATGAGGCAACACACAAACCATCTGCTGGATTCATCTATAGCTCCATGTGGTTGTCCTGTAGATAGCAGTGGAGATTAAACATGTGTCTCCTGGTGCTTGGAACGAGTTTTCAACATGTCTGACCCATTTTAGTGTCTCATCTCTCTTCTAACCACCATAGTTCCAAATAGCCGATGTGCTGTTTTTTAAGCCATGAGTTTTCCTCACCCCTGCCATCACCTTCCACCACCATGTGCTCTAGGTGCACAGGTGAGTGGAGAAGGAATGCATCTAAAAGTTTCAGGATATTAGATCTCGAAGACGACACTTTGGCACCTCTGATCTCCATGTAGCATTTACATTGGAGCTACCTGGACAGTAAATTTAAGTAAAGATGTATATACTGTATATGTACAAGGCTGTCACCTGTTATTCTAATTAACCCATCTTGTATGCAAATCACCACGTGTCATCACTTGGCTGGGATTGGCTGCACTCCACTACACCTTCTTCACCTGCTGCCTGGTTCGCTGCCTTCTGGACGAATTGTTGCTGCTGCTCCTTCCAGAGATGGACGGCAGCTTGCCGTCTTTGTAGAGACTCCAGTTTTCTGCTTTGTAGAACATTTTGGAAATATGTATGACCTTTAGTTTGTGCAAAGCTTTAGTATTTGGCCACGTTTACCTCTGAGTTTTAATTCCCTTTTATTTCAGAATAAAACTTAAATCCTCTTTAAAATGAACTTGTAAACATCTACTTCCAAATGAAAACGGCCATTCCGAATTAAACTTAAATCCGAAGTAGGTGGCTGGTTTATTCTGATTATAAATCCAAATTGATTAATTCCATGATCATAAACGTTCATTACGCTTTAAATTAATTCCCATCGTTCTGAGCATGCTCGTTCCCTTGTCTTGTTGCCACAGCGATACAGTCTACTACCTCCCTCCTCCTCAGCTGACCACAGTGAAGCAGGATGCTGGTGTCGAGCTGCTGCTTCAAAACTAAAATCACCATCACAATGAAAATGGTTCTTATTATGTGGTCCTTCATGAAAAGAAAAGAAGCAGGAACTGGAGTTTGTTTTCTTCCGGTAGACGTAAATACGTCAAGTCTGCCCATCCAATCAGAACCCTTCCCAGCCCCCAGATCTAAAGCTGAGTTAAACAAAGACGATTAAACATGTTTTCAGTGTAAACCTTAATTTGGAATTACTATTTCCATGTAAATGTCCATGTCCATGTAAACCGTGGCCACACTTTTTATTTATTTATTTTGTTAGCTGCTAATATTGGTGTCATTGTTTACTCGTTACTTGGCAAGCCACTTGGGACAATAAATTCCGTTACTGCACCTTACATCTGGGCATCTTTCTTCTATTACGTCCTTCTTCCCTAGCCGAGCCGGGTTGTAACGATGCAATATGTAAGTAAAGAGTCCATTCCCTCCGCCACAGACCATGAACATTGTAGCGTTTGGAACATCACATCACTTCCTTAAAATATTCAATATAAGGATGAGTATCTGTCCCACTGTCAGCAGTTGTTGTAGTATCGCAGGCTAATATCACAATGAACATAAAGTGGAGTGTTCACAGGAAGAATGTTTCTGGTTCAAACAAATGTCATGGCTGCTCTGTAACGCAATGTTCTGGGCTGGAAACATGATTAAGTTAGTTTCACAGGGTGCAAATAAGGAATGTTCTCTTCCTTAAAGAGCTTTAAGGAAGTTTTTTTAGTGTTACTTTTATTCCTGAGGAGTAAAACACAACTATCTGTCATGGATGGCGGTGGAGGTGAGGGCCCAACTGCAGGAAGATGAGGCAGATCAGTGCAGGTAAAAGGGTTTATTTTCCATTAAACTTAGGTCAGGGAGCCACACAAGACAGGGAAAAACTGCAAGGATCTGACACGGGCAAACTGAATACCATGGGGTATATATACACAGGGGAACAAATTGAGAACAGGTGAAGTGGATCAAAATCAAAGCAGGTGAGCTAAGGACTCAGGGACAGAAAACACAGCACATGAGGGAAAACTGAACTAAACACAAGAAAACCACAAGTCTAAACCACAATCTAAACAGAACCTAAACATGACAAAAACCACAAATATAACCAAAATCATGACAGAACTAAAACACAATAAGACCGTGAAACATGACATTATTGTTCTGTACATACATGCACTTCAGCCTAGCGTGTGGATAGAGAGAAAATTCAGTCAGAGGGATTAACCATCGTGCTGTTAGTAAATGTTATAGCTAGCGTTTGCAGCCCACACCAAATCCCATTTTTACTGCCACTTTGACACTGAGTAAGTTTCAGATGCCAAAAAGTACAAAAAGTTTTTTTTTGCTTCAGAAAATGGAAAATGAAATGAAATTAAAGCTGGTCTGGTTCATGTGTATATATTATCCACATCGTGTGATTTGGCTATTACTGAATGAGGTGAAACATACTACATGAATCCCTGTGGGAAAACATTTTTACACGTTAACTGGGATGAATGTGTTAAAAAAAAAAGGGCCAAACTTTCATTTTGAGGACATATAATGCTAATTAACAGAAATGCTAAGAAGAAAAAAAAAACATTTTAATGATTCTTAAACAGCAACACCGAAACACAAGCGAGTGATATGGAAAAGGATGCACAGCAGGTGGGCTGCGCCACCCGGCCTGGTTACCATGGAACCTGCTTTGGAAAGCGGCTCATCTGGCATTTGGAAAGATATTTTGGATCAGTGCAGACTAAGTAGATTTACATCACACCAGCACCTGTAGTTTGGCATTTCACCTACTTACTGCGATTGTATCTCAGTTACATTCTCAGCCTCATTAATGTATGTTGGAGCAACAGAAAGAGAGGCAGCCAGGTTGATCCTCCCCAGGCTGATCCTCCCCAGGCTGATCCCTCCCCAGGCTGATCCCTCATCAGGCTGATCCTCCCCATCAAAGACTCTAACTCCATGTGAAGGCACATTTACAGCTGTGGGGGGTCCCTGTAGGATGGAAATACACAAGTAAGCTTTAGGAAACCCTCTTTCTCCAGCAGAAGAAAATGGCTTCCAACCAACATTTGGGACAAGATATATTGTAAGTCCACATTATGTACTTTGATTAAATCATTACCTGCTGGAAAAAAACAGCTTTTCTGTTATTTACTCTACAAACAGTGACCCATCAACAAACAACCATCTGTTCTCTTCAGGAACATTATCTCACTGAGAGTAAAAACAACTACTACCTCCATTCCAATAGAAACAACAGTTAACACATGTTGTTGGACTGTGGAAAAAAGCCAGAAATAACCCAATCGCATGCAGAGGGAACTTGGTGAATCCATGACGGATTCAACAAAAAAACCGAAGAGGGGAAAAGAAAGCGAACGGGCCAGAGCAAGAAATAAGACGAGACAAAATCAGACTTTTACTAGCTGAAGAGATCTCAGAGAAGAGACGGATGAAGACGATGCTGGATCAGCCGTCGTTTGAGGCAGCTAAAATGTAGTAGTGGAGCTTTTTAAAACTATGACGTGTGTCTTGGTGAGCTCACACTCAAAACATAACTTAACATTTTGATTAGATAATGTAACTATTATAAATCTGCTTCTGGATCTGTGATTGTGTTATCTATGTCAGAGTTTAACCTTCTATTAATAAGAGTTGCTGCTCCTCTTTGCCTAAAATTATAACAAGCTGAGAACACATGTGGAAACTGGACTGTTGGAAGAAGATCTGTTGTTGAGTTTCATAAACGAGTTTCCTGTAAGAATGATCCTTTTCATCATAGGGCTGTTATCAAAATCACTAACTTAGCGCTAACTGCTAATCAATAATGTTCATTAACATTCACATTAGCTAGTTTGCGGTCATCAGCACAGCCCTCTGAATGTGTATCCTAACTTTATAACATAACTCCTTTCATTTTCTAGTCTTATTGAAAACAGCCCAGGTGGATGAAATGATAAACCATCTTTGTCTGTTTAAGTTTGTTGCTGTTTGGTTGTCAGAGATACCTGTCGCTTCATCTAATGTCGCGACTCGCAATGATGCATGATGCTAAAACAGAGGCATCTAATTTCCTGGGGGAATGTTTTTACCCCTTTCCCCTTGTTACCACCTTCTTTTAAGAGACAAGGGGTGGGAAAAGCAAGGAGTAGGGGAAGGGGTAACAAAGGGTACTGGGATTGGGCCTTAGCTGAAGAATTGGGATCAGCCTCAGATTTGCATGAATGACAATTGCCCTGCTTAAAGAAACAAAAATATAACAATCAAAAAAAAAAAGAAAATTTCGTTAGTGGAAACTAAACAAAAATATTTTCGTCAACGCACATTTTTCACCAGACAAAACCTAGACTAGACGAGACTAAAATCCCCATTAATAAACTGACTGGGACTAAAACAGAACGCATGTTCGTGGACGAATAAAGACGAGACGAAAATGTAGTTCACTAAATAAAAACTGGACTAAAATCTATGGACATTTTAGTTCACAAACAAAGACAAGATGATAATTATATTATTATATTATATGATTTTGCAGCAGTCAAATCCTGTCTCCTCCTCCTCCTCAGCTCTTCTACCACACACACACACACACACACACCCTTTCAAACCTGCAAACCTGTGGATGCAAACTAAAAACTAAAATGTACTAAAACAAATCATCTAGATAAAATAATATGCCACACCTAATTCAAAACTACTTTAACCTACATTTTAATGAATAAAATAGCCTAAATGTGGTTTAAAAGTAAATAAAATTGTGTTTTGAATGTCTGGGATCAACAGAGTTTTGTGATATCAAAATGGGGTTCCAAGCTAAAAAAGGTTGGGAACCACGGCTCTAGGAGTTTGTATCCCAATGTATTTATTTGGTGACATAAAATCTGTTCTGTTTGTCTTCAGGTTACCATCACAAGGACATTTGATCTGCAACTGATTTGGGAAGAGAGAGAAGCTTCTGAAGATGATGTCGAGGAAGAGGTTTCAGAATTTGAAGATCATATTTCTGAAAATTCAGTCTGACAGTGACTTTGAAGGAGAAGATGAGGTTCAATCAAAACCTCAATCAAAACGAAGACGACCAGCCCGTCAGCATCCAGCTCCGGGACCAGAAGCCAACCAGATAGACGCCTTTGTCATCTGGATGGCACTGAACACAGAGTGGAACAGGGGGAAGCTCCAGAGGAGACGCCTCTTTCTCGAGGAACTGGGAAAGGCACTGGTGAGACCTTAAATCCTCAAAAGACAACATGTTCCACGAACACCAGCTTCTGCAGCCATTGTGGGGAGAATTGAAGAGGAGAATGCTGGTGCCCCCTCCACCCGACCTACAAAACCACCATCTGATGAACCTGAAGTACGTGTGTGATGCTGTTGCAGTACGTCATGTATGCTTTGCAACAGAGAGAGGTGTTAGTAACATTTCTGATCTTTTCATTATTCTAGGTTGTGGCCAGCAAAAACAAAAAGAAGCGCTGTGAAGTCTGTGGACCCAAGTTGGACAGGAAAACTCAATATACATGCAGCAAGGGTAACAAATACATATGCAACACACACTGTAAAACTCTGCCCCTCATTGTTTGTAGAAAAATCTGCCTTTGAATGATGAAGTCTAAGCAGAAAAAAACAAACACCAGAATCATCGTGTTTCTTCCAGATGTCAGAGATGTGACTCGCGAAAAATATTAAAACTAGTTCTTTAGTCATTTTAAAATGCTATAAGCATTCTTTTGAAACAGAATAATATAAACAGCAACTTGAACAACCTGAAAACAGACTGTTATATTTGAAAAAGGATAAAAAAAAATGTTGTGTGAAACCTACGTGGTAATGCCACCTTAAGGTGATTTACAAACATCCTCCATGATGGGTGTTTCTTCCAGACTGAAAGTAAAATATAGTTATAAAATGATGGCACTGACCTTCCTGCACATTAATACCATGATTGCTATTATTTGCTAATGTTTAGAATTTTGCTTATTTATTCATATATTCTAATAGTTTTCTTACCTATTTATATGGTTTTCTGTTTTGTTTATTTTTTTATGTACTTTTTTTACACAAGTAGTTTTTATGACTGCTTTTATTTTATTTTATTTTATTTGGTTTTATTATATTTCATCTTATTTTATTTTCTATTTTTCTTGAACTTCTTCATCTGTAATTTTATTCTTGTCACTCTTATCAGTTCTTATTGTTTTTAAGTTGATTTATTCTTGTTTTTACTGTTTAATTCCAGTGTTTCCTCTTGGGGATCCTTCACACCGGTGGCTCTACCTGCTCTGTCTGCAGGTTGTTGCCATGGTGACTGCCCTTGTCTGGGGGGTGGGGGTCCTGCACTGCAGCACTGTGGCCGTGGTGTGGTTCAGAGACAGTTTTTAGTGATGGGCGTTCATGTTTGTACAGAATGGTAGACTGGGTGGGCGGGGCGAGTGTTCATGACGCTTGTTTGTATGTGTGTGAGTTCATGTTCGACTTTGTGTGTACAGTTATGGGGTGTGCCTTTTTATTTCTTGTTATAATTTTGATGTGTAGGCTTTCAAATCTTGAATATGCATGACTTGTTTTTATTGTTTACAGCTCTTTGTGTTGCCTTGTGCATGAAAGGCACCATATAAATAAAATCTGATTTGATTTGATTACAACAATATCTTTCCACAAGTAAAAGATTGAATTAAACTTTTTTTGTAGACCACCAATTTTCTATACCAATTTATTCCAGTGCAGGGTCACGGGGGGGGGTCAGCATTTAGCAGGTGAGAGGCAGGTACACCTGGACAGGTTGCCAGTCCATCACAGAGACTCCTAGGGAGGCTCTAGAGCAGGGGTGGCCAACGTCAACGTGGCCACAATCCTGCAATCCCTGCACCAACACCCCTGCTCTATAGAGACCAGTTATAAATATATCTGAAACAGAATATTAATGGTGTTAGCGAAACATCAAAATTAACAAAACCCCAAAGCCTTTATTGTTGAGCTGAAACTAAATAAAAACTCTATCTATCTGTCTAGTGGTAGCTGGGACCGTGTCCATTCATTGGACTAAATGCATCAATGGATCTTTATTTTCAGGTTCCAGTGTCATTCTAATGTCAAGAATCAGAACAATGCTAAAGTAATGCCACATAAATCTGTTTAGATCATACATTTCTAAATTCTCACTGTGTTTTGCACACCTGTTCCAACATTTTATTTATTTATTTATTTTTGTCAAAGACAATTTCCTGGTAATTTATTTCGAGAAATAAACTGCGCTTTTGGTTTTACCTTTCTTCATGAGCTGCAGAGGACCACTAAATAATCCAGAGGATATTCTGCCTGACATACTGGACAGACTAAACATAAACCATCAATAAGAACACTAATTAAAATCTGAAATCCAGATGGAGGAGGCGTATGTAGCTGTTTTTTCATCTTTCAGGGGCAGTTCTTAAAATGCCCCCATTATAACCTTCTGCTTCTGGGGGAATAAGTAAGGATAAGATAATGTCCAACGAGGTGTCCATTATCAAAAATTAATGGACTTTTATGATAATGGACACTTTGAAGGGCATTGTGCCGTTTATACCATGGTCACTTACGTAAGAAATAAATATAGAATAAATAATTATTTTGTTAATGTGGTTTAATACAGTTAAAATCATAAGTTGTTCACAAGAAGCGGCTGAGTGAACTATTTCATTGTGACGAGTTGCCAAGGTAACCGGCTCTGACACAGAACCTGCAGCTCGGTCGGTCAGCTGTTGTATTAGACCTAATCAGTGGAGGGAAGGGAGGTGATTGCTTAACATTATGTTACGTGACACACACATTTCAGAGGGTGGGTGTAGTTCTTACAGCTGGTGTGTGTCCAGAGGAACATTTTGTTTCAAAGTCCACAGATCGTTTCCTACATCGTTTTTATTGCAAGAAATATTATCCACCATTCCCTCTGATCTGTAATGTGTATCAACAAGTAAGTCTAACCTAGATTGTTTTAATAATATTATCCACCATTCGCTCTGTATCAAGTATGTAAGTAAGGTAACCAAAACAGAAAAACAGGCGACAACATATTTAAATTTAAATGTAACATTGCCGTTGGTTTAACGTCTGTGGACCCTGGCCGCTGCTGGTTTAACGTTTGTGGACTCTGACCGCTGCTGGTTTAACGTCTGTGGACTCTGACCGCTGCTGGTTTAACTTTTGTGGACCCTGACGGCTGCTGGTTTAACGTCTGTGGACTCTGACCGCTGCTGGTTTAACGTCTGTGGACTCTGACCACGGTTGGTTGGGACGTTGTAGGACGACAAAATGTTGCTCCATTCTCGTCTCTCCTGGACTGACGGAGCCCAATAAGCCTGCAAGCTGCTTTTACAGCGATGCGCCGTCACAGACATGATCTGGCGTGGCTGCAGCCCGGCGTCAGATTTTCTTTTGCCACGATTACCAACTAGTACTTTACCAATTTCAACCTATGGTCTAGACCAGGGCTACTCAATTCGGTCCTACGAGGGCCGCAATCCAGCAGGATTTCCATGTTATTCCTGTACCAACACACCTGAGTCAAATTAATGAGTTATTGTGTAGAACCTGATTGGCTGTTAGAGGCACCTAATTTGACTCTGGTGTGTTGGTGCAGGGATACATGGAAAACCTGCTGGATTGCGGCCCTCGTAGGACCGAATTGAGTAGCCCTGGTCTAGACCATCTGTGCTGACAAAAATAAAGTCATCCCTAACTGGTAACAACAAAACCCTTACACACATAACAAACCACAAAAAAAACAACAACAACAAAAAAAAAACGTCGCCATCTTGGCAGCGTCATGCGTGCCGTCGCTCCTGGAAAATACAAATATGGGCAAAGAGGTGGAGCTAGAGGGGGACTATGCCGTGGGGGTGGATGATTGATGTCTATCAAGCTCCGAGCTGCCTGTAGCTAAGAGCTAACTGATCCAACTCGCATCTAACGTGAGCTAACTGGCTAATGAAGGTAGGTGGGCTAAAGCTAAGGTGCACTGTTAGCCGGCTAAAAACCGCAGTTGTGCTGCACTCTCCCTTCTTGCTGCAGATATTGGATACATGTCAATCAAAAGGACACGCCCCTAATTATGTCGAATTTCAAGATTAAATAACATCCAAACGGTTGAGTTATAAAAAATTCACCCCCCTCACAGTTGTCATAAAGGTAAACTTGACCTATTAATCCTAAAATGGATTTTTGTACCAGGCTTTAAACATCTTTATTTCTGCTGTGAAGTTGGTCTTTTTTAACATGGGAGTCTAAGGGCTCGCTGTCCTCTGGTCCGCCTGGGGTGTCCCCCACGGGGCATGGTGGGTGGGTTGTGTGTGGCGTGACTGTGTGGTGGTGAGTGATTGTGGGTGCGGTGTGGGGGAGGGTGTGAGTGTGGGGTTATATAGTGTGCAGATTGGAGTAGGTGGGGGGAGGGGGCCGATAGCACCCTGGTTCCCGGGGTGTGCGGCTGGAACATCGGGGTGTGCGCTGGCCTACGCCGGGTGGCTGTCTGGTGGGGCCTGGTCCTCCTAGGCATGTTGCGGGCCCTCTGCCTTTGGGGGGTGGGGGGGCCGCCTCTGGACTCCTGGGGCCCTGGGCCTTTAGCTTGGGCTGCCCTGGATGGCCGGTCCCTGGCGGGGCCGGCGGCTGCTGATCTTGGCCCACTGTGCCCCGGGACCGTGGGGGGCTCTCCTCTGCCGCCCTTCGGGTGGGGCTGGAGTCGTCTTCGTGGTGGGGTGGCTTGGGTTGGTGCTCCGGGTCTGCTGCTGGGGGCCCAGGCCTCTGGCCCTGGTCTGCCTCTGACCTCCGTGGAGGCGTGGTCGCATTTGCATGATCTCACTCACCACTCTTCATCACTGATCACTCCTCTTCCTCATGCTCTGCATGCTGACACAGTCACTGAGTTGTCCAGTGGGTTTTTATACTAAGCGATAATTTTTTTTTTTTTTTTTTTTCCTGTGAGTTAGTATCTGGTCGCTGTTATGTCTTTTTGATTTGGTTATTTTTTAAAAACTCTTAATGACTAGCAGCCCTGTTTTTTCTGTGTGTGTGTTTCTGGTTTTGTAAAAGTTGTAGGAAACTTTCTGGTGTGTTCATGTACAGGTGTAACAGTTTGTTGTCTGGTGATGGTGTGGATTGAAGGGTCGTTTCCTTCTGTCTGTGATCTTTTTGTCTCCTTTCTTCTTTCCCTTTTGCTCTTTTTTCTATTTTCCATCTTTTTCTGTCCCCTCCGGTCAGGTCCAGCAAGATTACATAGATTCTGTGATTCAAAGTAAATAAATAAATAAATGAATCAGATTATCAAGAGGAGCCTTACCCATAGGCCTCCCCTTGGCAGGGCAAATTTGTTCAGCACGATACAGCAACCAGATTATCATTTTGCTGCTATGATGCTGGACAGGACAAGTTAAAAAAATAAATAAATAAATAACATGGGAGTCTATGGGGATTTGCTCTGTTTTGGAGCCCCTAGTGGACGAGGGGGGAACTGCAATTTATTGCACTTCTGCATAGGCTTGACATTTTATCTCCGGAGGTTCCTGCTTGGTTAGATCAGGTTTTAATTCAACCTGCAGTCACACCCACTAAGCTCGCTGTTTTTTTTGTTGATGTTTGTTGTTAGCTGCAGTTTATTTATTAGCACTGTAATAAACAGACATAGAAAGCACATCAAAGAAATCATTTACAGTACATTTGTTTTAAAGTAGAAGATGGAAAACAAATTCAAGTACACAAAGCTGCTCAAGTACTGAGTTTTTTAAAAAATCTACCTGATAAAATGTTGATTGTGTGAAATGTAAATAGCTTCCACATTAAAAAAGTATAAATGATCTCAATTAAAGGTACAATGAACTTTTTTAATTCCACGTTTTAAAGATTTATGCAAATAGTTTGTGACTTATTGAAACTTCTTTGACATATGAACATATGTTTTGTAAAATACTTTGACATTTCAGAGTATTTTTTTAAAAGTATTTTTACAAAACTACATTTTGGGGGTACGGGGTCTGGCCATGTCTTGGATGGAGCCGTTCTACAGGTGAAAAGTCAGGTTATTAATATAAGTCTGCAGCAACAGAAGCACATTTATCTCATTTAGCTTCTTTCTAAAAACTTGTGTAATTTTCCCACAGAAGCAGCTTCACTAGTGGAATTGAAGTGGACTGAGTCATGAAATGAGGATTTACACATAAAACAACTGAACAGTGTAAAACATTTTCTTAGGATGATCGTGTTTCATGACTGTGATATTGATAAAAGGTAATGTGGGTCATCGTAGTGGTCGACAGCCAAGACGTGCAGCTTATTTTATTCATGGTTCATAAACAGAGCTGCTGATGCTGAATGTAAAGCTTTTATATGTGATGAAACTAGGTAAGTACGCTGTAGTTACCACTAGCTAACCTAAGCTACGCCGAAAAATCCATTCGTCTCTCTGAGCTTCTATCAGTAACAGTTCAAAACTAAATTCCCAATAAATTATTCATCCTCAGAATAAAACTATCATGAAAACAGACTCTGGCTGTACGATTAAAATGAAATACTTCCATCAGGTCTCTGACAGGAGCCATCCATGACTCCCGCCACAGATCTGAAGGCCGATGAATTGGAGGTGAAATTTGCTGCAGTAACAAGAACTCAGCAGTCTCTGATGATTTTACTTTGAAATTTTTACTGATAATTAAGAGTCTACTTTAAAAGCAAAGAGTAACAAACATAAAATATTTGTACTAAACAAACTTAACTTATCTGGTGTCACTGTGTCAAGTAAAACAAGCGCACCCTGATAAAGGCGGAGACTTTTTGCTGAGTCAGCATTTATCTAGTATTCTATTAGCTGGAGGAAGTTTGACAGACTGCTCATTCAGCAACCGAGAGAGTGGAAAAACATCCCAGAGCTGAAGCTGTGAGAGTCTGAGGGATCATGACCGAGCAGGAGAGAGCATGAGAGGATGAGGATGAGAGGATGAGAGTTTTGAGAGAGAGCAACATGATATCTGGGTGTGAAAACAAGAAATCTTGTTCTCAAATTGAACAATTAGTTCTTCATTAAAGAGGGAAACACCCCCATACCACGGCTGAGTTGCACTTTCATAGCCAAGAATGGTTGCACCTGATCCAGTCCAGCTTGCAGGATTCCCTACTGAACGCACTCTCTCCAGATATCTGACCCTGGTCTGTCTTCATAGGTGTGTGCCCGGCTGTCTGATGGCTGGTAGATTTTACAGCTGTGTCACCAGCAAACCTCATTAATACTGAAAGGTTACAGGAAATGAAGGCAGACAACATCTAACTGGAACAGGCTGCTGTTATCAGCTTGTTTCATTCCTCAGCGTCAGTGACAGTAACATGGGTCTGATGGACATGACACTGATAGATGTAGCTTACTATAGCTAGCACGCCCAATAACAACACTTCAGGGTAAATACGTGCTGGTATGGACCACCCACCGCTCATTTCCTCCTTCTTAGCTGAACCATAAACAAACATAACAAGAGAGAGAAGCTGATCAGCTGATCACCGACAGTGTTGTGATTCACAGAACAGGAGGAGGCAGTGCAGACACAGAACAACAACAAACTTAAACCTTTAAAACCTTCTAACCTTCTAACCTTGAACCCTTCAACTACAACTGAGAATGAAAGACTGAACTTGAGAAACCTGTAACTAACCAACTAGCCTGTTGCTGGGAAGTCAGACCCAGATGGTGTGATCTGGCTGGTTTGGGGCGGCTGGCAGGGGTCTCGCCTTTCCTGATGACGCTTTTTAAAAGCGAGGACTTGCAGATATCCTCTCAAACTGGATGGATGCTTCAACTCCACACATGCGATGCGCATGCTGCATCTGCAACTTCTCTCCTTTCACTTCCCATGTCAGAGCAGGGCTGCACCTACGCTAGAGTGAGCAATGCATGGTGGGTAGTGTAGTGTACGGTAGGTGTAGCGCTGGTGAAAATGTAGGCAGGGACTGTTCCAGGACCTCACATAATCCGAACGAGTTCACCTTCTTTATTTATAACTGCGTTGGCTTCAGTTCAGCGTTCACTGAAGAACGCCGCCTACATACATCATGTGATGAAATAAAAGATAAATGCTTACGTTGCTGAGACTCCATTGAAGAAAGATAAAATAATAATATCCCTGAAAACATCAGCTGGGTCAGCTGCTTGACTCCATCATGGTTGCCGCCATGCTACATGCATGCTGCCAGCCACCTGACTGGTCCGTGGCTGCGCTGGCTTCTGGTTTTATTCGGCCTTGTTGCTCAGAGCAGCATCACAGCAAATTTTGGAATATTTTAAATATTTTCTTCAGTCTCCTTTCTTTGAGCTGCACCGTTGTAATTGCTTGTCTCTCAGCAGTCTAAGGGTGTAAGTGTTTTTTTTAAGACAAATCAATGACTGGCTTGGTCTTACCCAATTTCCTTTGGCCAATTTTGAGATTTTCCGTTTTAAAATGAATTGCAGGCCCCCTGTAGGAGCTGGCTGATTACATTTCCACTGCGCCTCAGTGGCATGTTGTGTCTGAGATCAACTTGGCATCCTGGCATGAAGGCAATTTCCATGAAACACACAGCTATCCCATGTTTCTAAGAGCGTACTACACCAGATCACAGGCCGCCGCCTCCCAGTCCAGCTCATCCTGGCTGCACTCTGTCTGTACAGCAGTCTCAGGCAGCATCTACAATCCTCTCTGGACCATCATCAGTATGCTAATCTGGAGGAATTAACATGTTGGGGGCAACAGCTCCACTTAAACGCTCATGAAGAGAAGAGGACCAAATGTTCACAAACACACGAGTATAAAGCTGTGAACATCTGTCAGAAACAGATATGTGCAGATTTTTCTTTCCAGTCTTCTTTTATATGACATTTTCATGGTAAACATTTAACCTGTTGCACTATTTTTATTAGGGAGTATCCCTAATCATGATAAATCTGCTGGTTATCTGAGCTAACCAAATTTATACAACCCTCATTCCAATAGCACCATGAAGCTGTGTAAATGTAAATAAACCTGACTGCAATAATTTATACATCCCAGTAGGTCATATTTCATCTCTAGTAGCAGATAACAACATCTCAGAGGATGAAACTGAGACGTTTCAGCATGAGATGAAAATATGAGCTGATAGTGATTCTGATGGAAAAAAGGTGGAACAGGAGCAACAAAAGGCTGGAAAAGTACCTGGAAACCAGAAACACCTGGAGGAGCATTGGACAACTAACCAGGTTACCTGGCAACAGGTCAGTAACATGACTGGTATAAAAGGAGCATTTCAGAGAGGCAGAGTCTCTCAGATGGAAAGATGGACAGAGGTTCACCAATCTGAGACAAACTGGATCTAAAACTGAAACAATTTCAGAAAAATGTTCCTCAGACTTTGAAGATCCTCCATCTACAGTGTAGAATATCATCAGAAGATTCAGAGAATCAGGAGGAATCTCTGTATGCAGGGACAAGGCTGGAGATCTTCTGCATTAAAAGCAGACATGATTCTCTACTGGAAACCACTGCATGGACTCAGGAAGACTTCCAGAAACCACTGTCTGTGAACACAGTTCACCCTGAAACCCACAAATGCAGGTTAAAGCTCCATCATGCAGAGAAGAAGCCAGATGTGAACAGGATCCAGAACCAGCTTCTTCCGTCTTCTCTGGACCAAAGCATGTAATGAGTCTATATAATATTTAAATTTATCTTTGTATATTGAATTACTGAAATAAATTTACTTAATTTTCTAAATTTAAATATTCAGATTTTTTTAGTTTCACCTGTATTATGTAGGTGGAAGAAGGAGGTCCTAGAAACCGGTTTTATATGCGAGTCAAAGGACCAGAATACCAGAAAAGAACTCCAAGTTTCCTCGCTGTAGTACAGGAAGCCAAGCTAAAAGCATCCAGAGTAGTTCCTTAGCTGGACACTGTTTGTGGCTCCAACACATTTTGCTCTTTTAACAGTTTGATGCACCGTTGAAGCCATTTAATATCTCCAGCAATCTTTAACCGTTTTCAAAAATTTACATTTACGTTTAAAATTTTAGCTCATTGTGAAAATATACAGGTTAAACTTTGATTTTTTTTTTCCACGCAGCCATCCGTTTGCTTGTTTTAAGCTAAAAATGGATGATTATGTGCAGTGTTTTCATCTGTTACACATCAATATTTCATCTGGAAAAATGCCTCCTGCGCGCAGGTGTCAACACGGCCTCGTCTGCACCGGCTCGGCTGTGGATGCGATAATGCATTCAATAACATGGCTTTCACTCATTTTTACCCCAGAAACAATCAAAGCCACTATTTTATTTTCTCCATCTTCCCAGAAAATGAGAGGTTGTTTTTACTGTGAAATAAAACAGCCTGTTCCAGACAAGCTGAGTGCTTTAGGTAATGCTCTCAGATTTGGTATCACCTCCACAGCAGACGTAAAAGCCTAAGATAAGGAAAAAAGAAAGAATGAGAGGAGATGCTCAAGTGGGATATCTAGCTGGCAGAATCTATTTGGAGTGAGCAAGCAATTGCTGCTCATTGACACGGCAATGTCTTAAGCCCGGCTGCTGAATATTTTTGCAAATATATTGCATGATTTTACAGCAGAGGGCCTGCAAACAGTGAAAAGCAGGACAATAATGTGCAGAGGAGGCATGGTGTGTGACTGCAATCAGCTCTTATTTCACTTTCAGAAGCCTAAACAATTTTTCAATATCATGTTGGATGCACCACGACACACAGAGAGAGGAGGAATCAAACAAAATCAGCATTTTCTTCTTAAAGGAGCAGGCTGAACTATATCCCTTTTTAGTCGCCTACGGAGACGCAGTGTGCACTAGTGTGTAACTAAAAATCTTTCAGATGCTGCTCAGTGTCAGTGTTAGCAGAAAGGATCTCATTAGTTTTTAGTGGCCGCTCCGTCTAAGTCAACAGGAGGGTTTTAATAACGAGGCGCGAGCTGGAGCTCTGGCTGTTTGCTCTTCTCTACAGAGACGCTGTCAGAGGAGATGGAGGAGACCCAGGAACAGAGAGGCTGAACAACAGCACTCAGGACACCTCGCCAGCAAACTGGGCCAGTTTAACTCCGGTTTCTGGACCCGTTGCTGCTCTGATGGATGTCTTCTTATCATGACTCATTTCTGCTTTTTTGTAGGATTTTTAATGCAAATCCAGTTTTTTAAAGATATATTTTTGGATCCCAGTAGCTCCTGGTTTAGTCCAGTGGACACCGTGGGTGGTTCATACCGTAGCAGCTTTGTGGCTGATCACGGCAACTCCAGCCAATCAGAAACTCCCACCATTTATTTAATATAAAATAATTGAAAAGAAAAGAAATATTGAATAATTATAAAAGATAAATTAGATCTAATGGGGTGGTGGGAGGTGATGTTGAGGGTTGGAGCAACCCCTAAAATAATGATTGAGGAAACGCTGGTTCTTTTATCAGTGCAGGTCCTGGTTCAGAATAAAGAGAAATATTTATCGTGTATTGGAATAAGTATATATATATATATATACATATGGGGATATCAGCTACGGGCCATATCTCCCAGCCCTGGTTTATTGTTCTTTTTTAAAAGGCCACAATCTTTGTGTGACAGAGTGACCTGGAGAATCAGGAAGACATATTTACGGATTACTGGCCTACTGGTTCCTTGCATCTGCTCTGGGAAAAAACAATATTCTGAGGCCTAATTCCGCCTTAAAGGGCTTTGGAGTGAAGGTAAGGACCTAGGTGGCCAGTAAGCTGTAAAATATGTCTTACCTGAATAAACTTTAGCCTTTTCAAGGTACATTTGTTAGTTTTATTGACAATTATAGGGCCCGTGATCAGCTTTTGGTGAGTTAAAACAATTATTCTGAGGACCGGTTACACTTTAACAGGATAACCTGTACAGTATGAAATCAGACCACTTTAATGAATTTTATTTTATTTGCATTTTATCTGCATTTTATTAATAAGAAATGTACTCCAATAAACAAATAAAGAAATAAATGAATAAAAGAAGTCATGAACTTCAGTGGAATTTAAACTTCTCTAATCCGTTAAAGCACCTGCAAAAGCACACTTTCCTTGTTAATTTAGACATGCTGTCACTGGCATTCACGTGCTATGTCGCTTGTCGCCATGTCGAGAGGGACGGCTGCAGACCGAAACTGAGCGACACAACGCTAACAGGCTGCCCGCTCCCGCGGCTATCTAATCAGTTTCTGGAAGACAATCAATTTATGGCACAACACCGGGATGCTTCACTTCCACCGTGCAGCCGCTGTCGGTGGATACGAAGGGTTGGCCTTCTACCGCGGTGTAGCACTGCTCACCTGCACATCCTGCAGATTCAGCTAAAGTTGAATAAAAACCTAAATTCTCGTCTGTGTAAAATCAAACGTGAAGTGTTTATTGTGCATTTTGTCTAATAAAAGACGGTTTAATAGATTTAGTATGATTTAATACAATTTACATCAAAAGTGACAAATCAGAAACATAATTTACGATTGCGGTTGTTCTGAATTTATGAACCAGCAGCTGAAAAACAACAAAGATGTGTTAGAGCACGAAGTCAAAAACGAGGAGCAAGCTGAGGGCCGCACTGGTTCATGTTTATTAAATCACTTCATATAGAACCTGGAACAGAATCCACACGTTGTTGCCTATAAAACAACATTAAATAAAAACAAGTTAAAAAAAAAAAAAAACCTGGTGCCTTTATTTTACACTTCTATAAGCAAACGATGAAAATAATTTCCTCATTTGACGAATCCAATGCCGCTACGATATGATGGAGACTCAAAAACCCTGATATATCATTTCAAAACCTGTTGACAATCAAGTTTATATATATATGTATGTATATATACATACATATATATATATACATACATATATATATGTATATATGTATATATACATATATATATGTATATATACATATACATATATATATATATATATATACATACATATATATACATATATATATATATATATGTATATATGTTCCGCTGTGTTTTTTTTTGTTTGTTTGTTTTTTGTATGCAGCACTACATATTTAAGTATATGTAAATCCTATTTCAACCATTCTATATCAAATTTTTACTGTGGGAATCAGCCCACTGTGCCTTGTTGCTTCATTGGGTCAGTAAACATCAATACACTGTGTTTTGTGTCTTGACTGGCCAATAGACTCTGTCCAGAGTCAGTCTACTTCGTGTCCTGCTGTCTTTTTCTGAAAAACAGCCGGGTCTTCTGTGAAAAATGACGTTACAGAGGGTGGGGACGCAGCACCAGCACAGAAGCTGTAATATGTTTTACGGGGTGAGTAATTATTAAGAAATTCCCGTTGTTAAATATATGTAGGTTTGGGAAAGGTCTATAAACACTCCGAGGGCTTAAGATACATTTGAATTGAAAAATTAATAAGGTCGTCATTTCGTTTATTTCATTTATCGCAGAGTGCTTTCAGAACGTAACCCCCACAATAAACCAGGGACAACTGAAGTAGTAGTAATATTAATATTAGTAAAATTATAATAATAATAATAATAATAATAATAATAATACACACATTTATCCCCATACAAGCATATATCTCCCAGTAGAAATATATTTATCCCAGTAGAAGCATATTTATCCCAGTACAAGAATATTTATCCCAGCAGAAGCATATTTATCCCAGTAGAAGCATCTTCATCGCAGTAGAAGCATATTTATCCCAGTGGAAACATATTTATCCCCGTAGAAGCATATTTATCCCAGCGGAAGCATATTTATGCCAGCGGAAGCATATTTATCCCAGTGGAAGAATATGTATCCCAGTACAAGTATATGTATCCCAGTGAAAGCATATTGATCCCAGTAAAACCATCTTTATTGCAGTAGAAGCATCTTTATCACAGTGGAAATATATTTATCCCCGTACAAGCATATTTATCCCAGCAGAAGCATATTTATCCCAGCAGAAGCATATTTATCCCAGTAGAAGCATATTTATTGCAGTGGAAACATATTTATCCCAGCGGAAGCATATTTATCCCAGTGAAAGAAAATGTATCCCAGTACAAGTATATGTATCCCAGTAGAAGCATATTTATCCCAGTAAAACCATCTTTATTGCAGCAGAAGCATCTTTATCGCAGTAGAAGCATATTTATCCCAGTAGAAGCATATTTATCCCAGTAGAAGCATCTTTATCGCAGTAGAAGCATCTTTATCGCAGTGGAAACATATTTATCCCCGTACAAGCATATTTATCCCAGCAGAAGCATATTTATCCCAGCAGAAGCATATTTATTGCAGTGGAAGCATATTTATCCCAGCGGAAGCATATTTATCCCAGCGGAAGCATATGGATCCCAGTAAAACCATCTTTATCGCAGTAGAAGCATCTTTATCGCAGTAGAAGCATCTTTATCGCAGTAGAAGCATCTTTATTGCAGTACAAACATATTTATCCCAGCAGAAGCATATTTATCCCAGTAGAAGCATCTTTATAGCAGGACAAGAATATTTATCCCAGCAGAAACATCTTTATCGCAGTGGAAACACATTTATCCCTGTACAAGCATATTTATCCCAGCAGAAGCATATTTATCCCAGCAGAAGCATATTTATCCCAGTAGAAGCATATTTATTGCAGTGGAAACATATTTATCCCAGCGGAAGCATATTTATCCCAGTGAAAGAAAATGTATCCCAGTACAAGTATATGTATCCCAGTAGAAGCATATTTATCCCAGTAAAACCATCTTTATTGCAGCAGAAGCATCTTTATCGCAGTAGAAGCATATTTATCCCAGTAGAAGCATATTTATCCCAGTAGAAGCATCTTTATCGCAGTAGAAGCATCTTTATCGCAGTGGAAACATATTTATCCCCGTACAAGCATATTTATCCCAGCAGAAGCATATTTATCCCAGCAGAAGCATATTTATTGCAGTGGAAGCATATTTATCCCAGCGGAAGCATATTTATCCCAGCGGAAGCATATGGATCCCAGTAAAACCATCTTTATCGCAGTAGAAGCATCTTTATCGCAGTAGAAGCATCTTTATCGCAGTAGAAGCATCTTTATTGCAGTACAAACATATTTATCCCAGCAGAAGCATATTTATCCCAGTAGAAGCATCTTTATAGCAGGACAAGAATATTTATCCCAGCAGAAACATCTTTATCGCAGTGGAAACACATTTATCCCTGTACAAGCATATTTATCCCAGCAGAAGCATATTTATCCCAGCAGAAGCATATTTATCCCAGTAGAAGCATATTTATTGCAGTGGAAACATATTTATCCCAGTAGAAGCATCTTTATCGTAGTGGAAACATATTTATCCCAGTAGAAGCATCTTTATCGCAGTGGAAACATATTTATCCCTGTACAAGCATATTTATCCCAGCAGAAGCATATTTATCCCAGTAGAAGCATATTTATCCCAGCAGAAGCATATTTATCCCAGTGGAAGAATATTTATCCCAGTACAAGTATATGTATCAGAGTGAAAGCATACTGATCCCAGTAAAACCATCTTTATCGCAGTAGAAGCATCTTTATCGCAGTACAAGCATATTTATCGCCGCAGAAGCATATTTATCCCAGTAGAAGCATCTTTTTAGCAGTACAAAAATATTTATCCCAGCGGAAGCATATTTCTCCCAGTAGAAATATATTTATCCCAGCAGAAGCACATTTATCGCAGTGGAAACCCATTTATCCCCGTACAAGAATATTTCTTCCAGTAGAAGAATATTTAGCCCAGTACAAGTATATGTATTCCAGTGAAAGCATATTGATCCCAGTAAAACAATGTTTATCCCAGTAGAAGCGTATTTATCCCAACAGAAGCATATTTATCCCAGTAGAAAGATATTTAATCCAGTAGAAGCACATGTATCCCAGTAGAGGCATATTTATCCCAGTAGAAAAATATGTAATCCAGTAGAAGCACATGTATCCCAGTAGAAGCATATTTCTCCCAGTGGAAGCACATGTATCCCAGTAGAAAGATATTTATCCCAGCAGAAGCATATTTATCCCAGTAGAAAGATATTTAATCCAGTAGAAGCATATTTATCCCAGTGGAAGCACATTTATCCCGGTAGAAGCATATTTATCCCAGCAGAAGCATATTTATCCCAGTAGAAAGATATGTAATCCAGTAGAAGCATATTTATCCCAGTGGAAGCATATTTATCCCAGTAGAAGCATATTTATCCCAGTACAACATAATTTATCCCAGCAGAAGCATATTGATCCCAGTAAAACCATCTTTATCACAGTAGAAGCATCTTTATCCCCGTACAAGCATATTTATCCCAGCAAAAGCATATTTATCCCAGTAGAAGCATTTTAATCTCAGTAGAAGCATATTTATCCCAGCGGAAGCAAATTTATCCCAGTAGAAAGATATCTAATCCAGTAGAAGCATATTTATCCCAGTGGAAGCACATTTATCCCAGCAGAAAGATATGTAATCCAGTAGAAGCATATTTATCCCAGTAGAAGCATATATATCCCAGGACAAGAATATTTATCCCAGCAGAAGCATATTGATCCCAGTAGAAGCATCTTTATCCCAGTAGAAGGATCTTTATGGCATTAAAAGCATCCCAGCAGAAGCATCTTTATTCCAGTGGAAGCATATTTATCCCAGTAGAAGCATATTTATCCCAGTAGAAGCATCTTTATCGCATTAGAAGCATATTTATTCCAGTGGAAACATATTTATCCCCGTCCAAGCATATTTCTCCCAGTAAAAATATATTTATCCCAGTTGAAGCATATTTATCCCAGTACAAGTATATTTAACCCAGCATAAGGCTATTTATCCCAGTAGAAAAATATATGATCCAGTAGAAGCACATGTATCCCAGTAGAAGCATATTTATCCAAGTAGAAAGATATTTAATCCAGTAGAAGCATATTTATCTCAGTGGAAGCATATTTATCCCGGTAGAAGCATATTTATCCCAGCAGAAAGATATTTAATCCAGTAAAAGCACATGTATCCCAGTAGAAGCATATTTATCTCAGTAGAAAGATATGTAATCCAGTAGAAGCACATGTATCCCAGTAGAAGCATATTTATCCAAGCAGAAGCATATTTATCCCAGTAGAAAGATATTTAATCCAGTAGAAGCACATGTATCCCAGCAGAGGCATATTTATCCCAGTGGAAGCACATGTATCCCAGTAGAAAGATATTTATCCCAGCAGAAGCATATTTATCCCAGTAGAAAGATATTTAATCCAGTAGAAGCATATTTATCCCAGTGGAAGCATATTTATCCCGGTAGAAGCATATTTATCCCAGCAGAAGCATATTTATCCCAGTTGAAAGATATGTAATCCAGTAGAAGCATATTTATCCCAGTAGAAGCATATTTATCCCAGTACACAATATTTATCCCAGCAGAAGCGTATTGATCCCAGTAAAACCATCTTTATCGCAGTAGAACCATCTTTATCCCCGTACAAGCATATTTATCCCAGCAGAAGCATAATTATTCCAGTAGAAGCATATTTATCTCAGTAGAAGCATATTTATCCCAGCGGAAGCATATTTATCCCAGTAGAAAGATATGTAATCCAGTAGAAGCACATGTATCCCAGTAGAAGCATATTTATCCCAGTAGAAAGATATATAATCCAGTAGAAGCACATGTATCCCAGTAGAAGCATATTTATTCCAGCAGAAGCATGTTTATCCCAGTAGAAGCACATGTATCCCAGTAGAAGCATATTTATCCCAGTAGAAAGATATATAATCCAGTAGAAGCACATGTATCCCAGTAGAAGCATATTTATCCCAGCAGAAGCATATTTATCCCAGTAGAAAGATATGCAATCCAGTAGAAGCACATGTATTCCAGTAGAAAGATATGTAATCCAGTAGAAGCACATGTATCCCCGTACAAGCATATTTATCCCAGCAGAAGCATTATTATCCCAGTAGAAAGATATGTAATCCAGTAGAAGCACATGTATCCCAGTAGAAGCATATTTATCCCAGCAGAAGCATATTTAACCCAGTAGAAAGATATGTAATCCAGTAGAAGCACATGTATCCCAGTAGAAGCATATTTTTCCCATAGAAAGATATGTAATCCAGTAGAAGCATATTTATCCCAGTGGAAGCATATTTATCCCAGTAGAAGCATATTTATCCCAGTGGAAGCATATTTATCTCAGCAGAAGCATATTTATCCCAGTGGAAGCATATTTATCTCAGTAGAAGCATATTTATCCCAGTGGAAGCATAGTTATCTCAGTAGAAGCATATTTATCCCAGCAGAAGCATATTTATCCCAGTAGAAGCATATTTATCCCAGTAGAAGCATATTTATCCCAGTGGAAGCATATTTATCTCAGTAGAAGCATATTTATCCCAGTGGAAGCATACTTATTCTGAACCAAGAAAAACATGTTATTGTATGGAAGTAGATGGAGATGGAAACAGAAATATTTTCCTCTATTCGGGTACAGTGGTTATGTCTTTATCTCTCCTCCAGTGTAAAATAATGTGCTGCAACTTGTTTTACTAGTCATACTGGGCTTATTTTTAAAACAGCCTTTACAATATCTGCTGGAATCTACATCTGCGTTATAGTGTGTGTTTTTTAACGTTTCATAGATTTATTTTCATGATGTAACTTTCATAGCAGCTCTGAACGTGAAGGAGCCTGAGCAGCGTGATGTTGCTGATGGACAGATCATTACAGGATAGGAACTACTGTAAAGACTAAATACGTCTAATGGGCCGGACACACGGGAGGCGGCGGCGCTCCTTCTCCATCATTTCCTATGGAAGCTGCACAATGAGGTGAAAATGACTGTCCTCCTCCAGCCAAGTGACAGACGATTTTCGTGCATGTGAAATGTTGCGCTCGTTCATGTAGACGTGCACACGGGGGCTATGACGTAACACAAGAAAATCAAAAAATGTTTAATTTTTGTTGCTGTCGCATGGCGCTACACCTAACCAGCAAGGGGCTTCATTTACTGACCAATGAGAGCAGGCTAGACAGCCCAGTCTGCAAACACTTCCAACATGGAGGAACAGATCATTTTACTGTGTCTGACTTTCCCAGACTTCACACAAAGATTATAGAGATGTAAATAAAAGGCAGCCGTGTGGCGCCGGGGTGAGTTTGTCCAAACGGAGGTCCTGGATCTATCTGGATCCGTCTTGAGGTCCGCCGTGATATTCACCATGCTGTTTCCTGTTTTGTGAACTCGGATGAACCCAGAGTTGTCTTTCTCTTTTGTACAGTAAACAGCAAGATTTCTGTCAACTCGAGCAACATCTTCTGACTCTTCGTCCTTCATACTTTGTTTGTCACGGACTGGTTTGAAAATGTCAAAATTCCATCCATCAAATTTCTTGGAGAAAAGCGGGTCACAGATGTGATTCATGGCGAAGATAAACCTGATTCCACAAACTGAGCATTTGTTAATGGCTCCCAGAGAAAAGATTAGGCTGTTTGGACAAATTTACAACCAATAAGCTACGTAAATATCGTTGTGATGTATATGTCACTTCCAGCTTTTAGCTGAAGAGAAATGGCATGTGAAGTCTTACACTAATATAAATAAATGCTCCATCAATTAGCCTAATTCATATATTTTCATTTATTATATTTCATACTATGTTTAATTCATATTTATACAAATATAAGCACATTAAATACAAACTACTTCAAGTACAAATAATGTGTATAAGAATTTCAGCATCCCCTTAGCTTTTCCTATTACTTTTTCTTCCAATATACAGCAAAGTGAGCAGGTGCTACAGATCGACATTGGTCACATTTTCTGATGATGAATATTTTCTGGGTTGAAGAGGTGGAGTGTTTAAGACCACCACCAGACAGCCACTTTGGGGGATATGAAGACTGATTTTACTCCCACCAACCAGGAGATGGACGGTCTCATTTAGACCAAACATGAACTCTGAGCAGCAAGATGTAACCGTCCTTTTCTCCCACTGAACCCCCAACTGTACTTTCATACAGACTGTTAAACCTCCAGACAATCTTTATACCCCACTAGATTATTTAGACAGTTCATAACAACAGAAGTGTTGGAATTACTGAAGAAACGAGTAAATTTATATACAAAAGTCTGAATATGGGTCGTGTTTGGCCATTTTCAAATGACAGGAAATCAAGCAAACTGGGTGTCCACTGGTGTCACACAGCCATTTTCAGATCCTGCTGGTATCTCTCACCACAGCTCGTCCATGTAACCACCACCTTCTGTCCAAAATCTGAGGAAAGAAACTGGTCTCAGGTACACTGCAAAAGCACGTAAAACAGGCATAAGAACATTTCATGTGCAGTGCAACACAAGATAAATGAAATATAAAAGGAAATTTATAAGAATACTGCACAAGCTGCTGCACATGATAAACAATTCTTTACAAACCACAGTGAAGTTCAGTCAGAGGCTTCTTCAGGTCCACTGCAAGACAGAAAGGTACCGCGGATGATTCCTGCCGCCCCCCAGAACAAGAGAATATCATCCCCTAATTAGTTATTATTGTTTTTAGTTTTTTCTTTTTTAAAAGTACTAAAACATTGTAATTTCCCTCTAAAATTAATAAAATATTTTTAGTTTCATTTAACATTTTTAAAAAGACAAATGGCATATTTTTCTTTTAATTCATCAAGCATTTATTTAAGTTGTAGATATTCCAATCAAAAGTGTTGTTATAAAGGTTTGGATTTGGTTATGAGTTAATGCAAATAAATATTGATTAAATCAGGTTTTATAGAAAAAAATAAAAGTCAACTTGAGTTATTTTTCCAAGTATGGAAGCGAATAACCAAAAACGCCTTGTTAGACAAATATACAACAACACAGACCTTTTGGCAATGAGCAGTAATATTCCAAAGAACGCTGCGAAATGTGATTTATGTGGTCCTATTTTATATTCCACATCCTTCTCATCAAACAAACATAGTGTCTGGGTTGAGAATGTCATCAGTAACATCATCGCTATATTAAAGCAAAGTAAGAAAATGAATACATATATCCATGATAACTCAAAATAATCTGGATCCTAAGATTCATCTCCCTGTTGTGCAGCAGTGTGGAGATCACAGCTAACATCTAGGGAAGGATTCATGTGCAGCCTCTCTGCAGCTGAATAAATGTCCTCAGTAATCTGTCACGGCCATGGTGGTGACGGAGAGGGGGCCATGTGCCTTTTATCAGCCTGGTAATTGGTCATGTTGGCACGCATTGTCTGGGGTTGGATGGAATGTAGAGAGGCATTCTGCCTTATTAATGGTTTCTAATAAAGACAAGCATTCATCAGGAGTCACGTGGCTGTGTCAGGAAGAGTCTGCCACACTCATCCTCAACCAGACTCTGTAAATCTCTCCGTTAGTCCATACCAGCCCTTAGCATTTTATACAGAAAGTGAGAAATCTCTTCCCTTCCTTCAAATATGTTTCAGCCCAATTCAGAGGGAGTGGTTACCGGACACCAGATTCACAGAAAGTGTATAAATGTCCTCATGTATGGACATAAAGACAATAAACTGCAGCAGCGGTTCCTTCACAAACCAGCCGGCATTCTAACGTTTCTTCGTGCTCCTTATGCCCTCTACACATGCGCATATCACCAAAACCTCATCTCGATGTGCAGTAAGGACACACCCATAGATCCATGCTATCTTAAAAGTCCATAAGTGTCTCAGTCAGCGCACTAACATGAGTGCACTGGAATGCAGGGCGTGGTGTTCACTAAGCTCTTCCTCCTGTAGTGACGCTATCGAGGGTCAGCGCCAACCAGACGGAGCACTGACGTTCTGAACTTACGGTTAGGGACCTTCCAGCATTTGATGGCGATTCTTCTGCCTCTTTAATTTACAGAATGAATTTCCAGCTCTTGATTTTACTTTCTTTTGTTTACTCCTTACCTAACCCACCTGTAAACTATGTCGCCTCCAACGCAGGATCCTCCTCCTATTGGCTGAACATGAGTTAGAAAGCAGCTTATTTATTTGTTTTAAGGCATATGACCCTCCTACATGCTGCCTGATGGCAGCGCCGTTCTTCCAAAATCCAAAATAACGTTCACATACGTGTTTGCATGTCATCATATTTTATGATGTTAAACGCCTTTAAAAGGTCTCATTAGTGTAACAAAGAACCGTGGTGTCCACTGTATTAGTCTACCTCAGTAGATAACAATAGAAACCATCAGTACACGTTCATGTGTCTGCACGTCTCCCCCCATACCTGTTAGTATAAAGTGCCATTTAAAACACTTGTAAAACAGCTTTTAAATATGCAGACATCTTCACTGAATTAAAGTACTTTACATATACATCTATCTCATTGGTGTTACACTGATACCGTTCACGTCTGGCAGCAGGAAACCGATTATACTACAAATCCTGGTTTAAAGCCGGTAGGAAGGCTTTATGAGCTGGTTTTACAGGGACTAAAAGCCGGTAGGAAGGCTTTATGAGCTGGTTTTATAGGGACTAAAAGCCGGTAGGAAGGCTTTATGAGCTGGTTTTACAGGGACTAAAAGCTGGTAGGAAGGCTTTATGAGCTGGTTTTACAGGGACTAAAAGCTGGTAGGAAGGCTTTATGAGCTGGTTTTACTGGGACTAAAAGCCGGTGTTGTGTCGAGGCCAGTTTCCCATCCAGATCCGTTCCCCCTGTGACAACCATTCTTCCTTCTAAACACAGAGGAGCCATATCTGACTGAATTTCCGTCCACCAGATGTTTGCCCCCCACCACTTATGATCCAGAGGGAACTTCTTCACTGGAGTGTGGTAAGTTTGAAACACAGTAACTGTGTTACCGGATAATACTTCTGTATGTGTTTCATGGTGGTAACATGTATATTGGTATTGTGAAGTAAACAGATTTAGGCAAACTTCGTCAGCGTTGTTGTGAATATGGCGGCGGTGAATAAAGTTAACGTTCAACTTCAGAAGTGAGTGTACGCCCATGCCGGCGCCCATGCCGGCGCCCATGCCGGCTCCCAGGTCTGCTCCAGCTCTTCAGCGTCCGACACCTGCGCCCAGGTCCACCTGCACCAGTTTCTGTCACACTCTGTTCAGCCATACATCCCAGTAATCACTCTCCTGATCGTCCGCACCTGTTCCAGCCTGTCAGTCTCAGGATTCCTGATCTTCCACACCTGTGCTCAATCACCTGTCCCGGACTCATTCCTCGTCGGACCTTGTTGTTGCTTCACTCATGGACTTATCCTCATTCCTAGCTCCGTGGATCCTGATATTCAGGCAGCTTCACCATATTCCTACCAGTCGTAAGATCATTCACCTGTCACCTATGTTGGTTAAAGAGTATTAATCCTCCTTTGTCTCTAAGGAGTCCATCTTTAACAGGCGGCTACCGTTGTTGCAAATACATGTTTGAGAAAGTGAGACGCTTGAATGCGCTATATGTTACGATACACGATTCCAGCGTTTGATGGCAGTAATTCCTACAGAATGTCTCTGTAAGTAATTAAATTATAAAACTGAACTGTGGGAGCATTTAGGGACTTTTGTTTAATATTTTAAATCCACTTTTAAAGCACATTAGTTCAATGCAAAAACCTGATGAAGGGCCAAACACAGGCTCCTCGGTGCTGCTGCTGGAGCTTCAGGTGAAAAACAACAGTTTGGGCATTTTTTTTTCATGTTTTGTTTTTGGGGGCGCCACAGTAGAGTCTCGCCTAGAGCTCCACGTTACCTTCGAGCGGCACTGTTTACAAGTTTCACTGACTATTCTATAAGCTCTAAAATATAATCCTAGGAGAGTGGTTTTGAGGACTTTCAAGACTGAATTAATGAGGTTGTGTCTAAAAAATTAAAACCTTGAATTAAATCCCCACTACTGACCTTTGGCAGATTTTCTTACTACGAAATATTTAACAATGTGTTCAGGTCATTTAGTGACTGCTGAGTAAAACTTTTTTTTATGATTTTACTGTTTAAAACTTCTGGTTGTTTTTGTATAGATGCCAAAAGCAGCCTGAAATGTCTGGTTCCAGCAACAATAACAAACCTCTGTTGGGGGTTTCTGTGATGCTTGTTAGCAGCTCCTTCAGTGTGACGGTGGACAGACATCAGGACATCCGCTCAGTCCTACGGCTGCGAGCTTCGCCTCAGACCTGCTTCCAGCCTCGACATATACCGGGATGACTTTATGGATCATTTTCTATCAGAAACCCACGAAGGAAACTTAAAACTACGAGAACAAGCTGCACATTTCAACACGGACGCTGATATGATGCAGGGTTTGCTGTCTGTGGTCACATGACCACCGGGTGGTGATGTAGGTTTGTGCGTTGTTTAGAGTTGTATCTGCTGAAACTCCACCTTCCACAGTAACCAGATCTCTACCACGCCTCACCAGGCTAGCTCAAACAGCTGATCCTTCCTACACTATCAGCGCCTTTATACACCAACACAACTCCTTCCCTCCCCCGCCTCACCTCACAACACTTTCCACGCTAATTCTCGCAAATCAATGTCAATTACATACTGATTATGTTTAGTGCCCCTAACCATTTGTCTTGATTTGAAACCCATGTAAGTGTGGAAATCAGCAATTTGTGTATGTGCTGGTGGATACTGAGGGTGCAGGCGGGGGCATTGTGGTGCCAGAGTACAGTAATGTAACTTTAAAGGTCATGTTTGACTGTTTCTGCATCATTAGATATGAAGAGTAGTCCTGATTTACCGGGAAACAGAGAAAGGTCAAGCGTGACCGCTCTCCCTCTCTCCCTCCTCTCAGGTCGTAGCTGTGCTTGGGTTTCATGTCACAATATGAGGACTAAATGGCAGCAGCTGAGGGGCCGCAGCAACACAGTCTGCCGCCAGCACAGCAGGTAGCTTCCTGAATGCTGTCCGCACATCACAACGCCTTTACTTTGCCATTTAGTCTGCTGTACATGTTGAAATGCACTGACTTATCATGGTCCAGTGAGTCTGAAACTGTTCCTCCTTCCAGGTTTGCACGACTCAGTCGGATTTACTGTTTTTTTACAGACCAGCCAGCACTGCTCAGTTATAACAGCATATACCAAAGAGAATAAACATCACGCAGCATCCATAGCTGAATTAAAGTGATGAGTCAAAATATTGGAGGGATTTTATTAATCAGTTCATTCTGGATGAACCAGTAACACTGCTGATATGCTGTAGGAGCTACAGAAAGAAAGAGCATGAAAGAAATAACGTCCAATCAATTATTTGTGCTTTGATACAAAGAAAAGTCCCAGCTTTGCTAAAATTAACTACACACCACCAGGATGCTCACATCTGGTTTATTGTGTTGTGGCGTTTGTATTGCTGTGACACTTCTGGGCCACTGTAGGTCAGATTTATGACATTATTTTGGGAAAATGCGCCACGACATTCAGATTCCATGTCGCAAAACGTTTTTCTCTCCTCTCTTGTGCCTTCTTCTTGTTCCTGGTCTGTCTCTCTTCTGGGTCTATCCGCCATCTCCCTCGGGCTCCTGCAGCTGGAACGTCTGCTCTTCATGGCATCCTCAACTCATCTGGTCATCGCCACATCACCCCGTCTCACCGACGCAAACAGCTCACAGCCCAGGCTTCTGATGAATTATGTGTTTCTACATGTGTGAGGCTGTCCCTCATGTGCTGGTCATTCTGTGCTGGCTTTCCTCATCCTCGGACCAACTGCTTTCCCATCAGGCTCATTGTTCTCGCTCACCACCAACCACCTGCCTGCCCACCTTTCCCGACCTTCATCCGCCTCACTTCCTGCTAACTGATGTTTCTGCTGGTGCTGCTTCCTCTCCTCATGCAACTACCAACACGTTCAGCAATAAACATTAAGCAACCATGAATTAACTGTGTAAAAATGCTTCAAAGACAGGCTAACAAAGGGGCAACAGTTTTAAAGAAAAAAAAAAAAAAACTATTGAGATTGGAGATAATTTCTTTTTCATTGGTCACAAATAACAGACATGAGACTCATTACAGACGAGGCTCACCTGTAATTAGTGTCCAAAGTTTAAACATCTGTAATTTCTCTTCACATTGTTATTACTCAAAATGGTCCAATTTAAACTGTCTTTCATAGGACATTTTATAAGATAAACTGATGACACAAAACTTCCTCAGCTTCTCGTCTTTAACTTCAGTGCTGCTAAGAAACAAGGCAGAAAGTTTCAGTGGTTCTTCTTCATAGAAGCTGCCTTATTTAAAGATTCATTCCAGTGTAAAGAAATGTCATTTGGTGATTTTACTTCTTTTGAATATCTTAGTTTTATTTTAAGGGGCATTCCTAAAATCCTATTTCTAATCATCTACAGACGTCCAGGACACTGTGTAAATTTTATTGATGAATTTTCTGAATTATTGTCGGTTATCTCTACTGATTTTAACCATTTCATCTTAACTGGGGATTTTAACATTCACATAGATAACATGACGGATGGTAATGTCAAGGAATTTTGTTCCATATTGGACATGTTTGGTTTGTGGCAACATGTTAAACAACCGACCCACATTCGAGGTCACATTCTGGACCTGGTTATTTCAAAGGGTGTTGATATTTCTTCTGTTGCGGTCACTGACTTGGCCTTGTCTGACCATTTTTGTATTTTGTTTGATTTACTGATCACTCAGAATGTTCAACCAACCTGCTTCTCCGTTAGGAAGAGGTACATTAATGAAAGAACAAGTGCTAAGTTTGTGGAGGCCATAGCTATGTTACCAACAACCAGTGCAGAGTCAGTTGATGGACTCCTGGATAATTTCAATCTGAAAATCTTGAATGTAATGGATGCTGTTGCACCGATAAGAATCAAAAGCAACTTGAGCAAACAGAAAACACCATGGAGAAACACCACTGTGGTTACCAGCCTAAAAAGAGAAAGCAGAAAAACTGAGCGGAAATGGCGGAAAAATAAACTTCAAATTTACTATGAGCTGTACAAACAAAGCCTGCGTAACTATAACAATGAGTTGTGCAAGGCCAGAGAGCTGCATTTATCTGAAATGATTAACAGGAATGTCAACAATTCTCGCACTCTGTTTGCTATGATTGAAAAACTTACAAATCCTCCTAAACAGATAAGCCCAGAGCTCCTTTCCACTGAGAAATGCAACCAATTTGCAAACTTTTTTAGCCAAAAAATTAAAACAATTAGGCAAAATATTAATTCCACACAGTCAAACAAGAAAATTAGTCTGTGTCTAAAACCCGGAAATAATTCTGATGTCATGTCACAATTCAAAATGGTGAATTTAAAAGTCCTACAAGAAACAGTTTGGCATTTGAAATCAACAACATGCACTCTGGACATGATACCATCCGACTTTTTAAAAACAGTTTTTACCTCAGTAGAAAGTGATCTCCTACTGATAGTTAACAGCTCGCTGGCATCAGGCATTTTTCCCAAGTCACTAAAGATAGCTGCTATTAAGCCTCCTAAAGAAAAGGACTCTAGACGCCTCTATAATGAACAACTATAGACCGTCTCTAACCTCTCTTTTATTTCCAAGATTATTGAAAAAGTTGTATTTCACCAGCTTCATGACTTTTTAAATGAAAGTGGAAATCTTGATAAATTTCAGTCCGGCTTCCGACCTCATCACAGCACTGAAACAGCTCTGGTCAAAGTGTTAAATGACATTAGGTTGAATACCGATTCTGGTCAAGTATCAGTCCTGGTTCTGTTGGATCTCAGTGCTGCGTTTGATACTGTAGATCACAGAATCCTGTTGCACAGGCTGGAAAACTGGGTTGGACTTTCTGGAGCGGTCCTTAACTGGTTCAGGTCCTATTTAGAAGGCCGGAGTTATTTTGTTACGATCGGCAGCTATGAATCCGAGCGAGTGGCCATGACTTGTGGAGTCCCCCAGGGGTCAGTCCTTGGACCTCTTCTGTTCAACTTGTATATGCTCCCTTTGGGTAAAATATTACAAAACTACAGCATTAGTTATCAAAGTTATGCAGATGATACACAACTTTATGTGTCTCTGTCACCAGATGACTGCAGTCCAATAGACTTAATGTGTCAGTGTCTGGAGCAAATAAACACCTGGATGAGGGAGAATTTCCTACAATTAAATGAAGACAAAACTGAGATTATTCTGTTTGGTAGCAAAGAGAAGAGGGTCAGCATTGGCAAACACCTGGAGACTCGGGCTCTTAAAATTACCAACCAAGTTCGTAACCTGGGAGTGTTGATAGACTCAGATCTGACTTTCAGCAGCCATATCAAAGCTGTCACTAAGACAGCTTTTTACCAGCTCAGAAACATCAACAGAATTAAAAGTTTAGTCTCCCAGAAAGACCAAGAGAAACTCATCCATGCATTCATCTCCAGTAGACTGGATTACTGTAATGGTCTTTTAACAGGACTTCCTAAAAAGAGCATTAAACATCTGCAGCTCATCCAGAACGCTGCTGCTAGAGTTTTAACCAGGACTAAGAGATCTGAACACATCACACCAGTTTTAAAATCTTTACACTGGCTTCCAGTCAGTCACAGAATAGATTTTAAAACCCTTCTGATCATTTACAAATCCCAGAATGGTTTAGGCCCAGAATACATCTGTGATATGTTCAGAGAATATAAACCTAGCAGAGCTCTTAGATCCAAAGACTCTGGTCAACTAGTCCAGGCCAGAGTCCAGACTAAACATGGAGAAGCAGCATTTAGCTGTTATGCTGCAAACAAATGAAACAAACTGCCAGTGGAGATTAAACTTTCCCCAAATGTAGACATTTTTAAATCCAGGTTAAAAACTTTTCTTTTCTCATGCGCCTATGCATGAAATCTGCACGGTAACTTTTTTTTTTTAACTTATCTTGCTTTTAATCATTTTAATGTAATTTATTATTTTATTGTGATTATGTGTTGATTATGTGTTGATGCCTTTTACTATTCTAAATATCTGTAATGTCTTTGTTTTATGTAAAGCACTTTGAATTGTCCTGTACATGAAATGTGCTATACAAATAAACTGCCTTGCCTTGCCCTGCCTTCATGAGAACAAACAGTTACCAGCTGTCAAAGCTCAACATCGACATAATCCAGAAGGGCCACAACATCTTAGTATGGGGCACAGATAGAGCCTCGGTGGTGCTGAAGCGCCTGTCCTCGCCTTTTTATCAGAATTATTTTTTATATACTGTATGTGGCCCACTATGCTGATGTCATCACACACCCCTTACACACACGTTCACGCGCACATACGCCCGTTTCGTTCCCGTTGTTTCTTTGGCACATTGTAAGCATTTGCATTGCAGCAGCTGGACTGTCCGAAGTTACCTCCCACAGCTCCACCTGCCACTATTCAGGTAAATTTTGAGGCACCTTTTGCTCCCAAACTCAGTCTGATACCAAACTATTTGTCCCTGTTGTAAATTAGCCTGTCTGTCTCATTACAAACTGTCTGAATTAGCCGACTGTCCGCTCAACAGGCTCAGCACCAGCCATGATCAGTGGTAGCTTGCCAGATGTTAGGCTAAGTGGTCGCTACAAACGTGGGTATGTTTGGTTTTTCTCCCGACGTATTCATAAACCACATCGCACAGCGTTCTCCAGTCGTCCATCTCTTGTCGCAGATTGTAATAATTTGAAAAATTTGTTTTTTTTCTCTAGTCCAAGCAGCATTATTCTAAGCAGTCTATAACACTGTTGGCTTTTATCAACTGCAGCCTAGAAAAGAGAGTTTAGGAAACCAGAAGCTACACCAGCAGCTCAGGGAAGCAGCTCTCTGCTGGCCTGGATGAAACCTTCAAGCAGCAAGGAGGATGAGGAGGAAGATGACTGATGTCTTTAGAAGAGAGCGGGACTTTCTGACCAGGTGCATACGCGGGAGCGGGACACCGGCGTCGGTCAGCCCACCAGCAATTCCTGGCAGCAGCGCGCTCCAGCACGACCCGGGTGGTACCCCACATCCGCCGTCACCTCCCCAGATGGCGCTGGACGGACGGGACCGCCAGCTCAGCCTCCTGTTCCAGGAACAGAGGGGGTTGGTACCCTAGGGATGCCTCGAACGGGGACAGACCTGTTGCAGCAGAAACATATGAATTGTGGGCGTACTCCACCCAACAAAGATGGGAGTTCCAGGTGGAAGGGTTGGCTGCAGCCACACAACACAAGGCGGATTCCAGCTCCGTTCCGCCTGGCCGTTGGTCTGGGGGTGGAATCCGGAACTAAGGCTGACTGTGGCACCCAGGGTGGAGCAGAAGGCCCTCCACACGTGGGACACGAACTGGGGCCCACGGTCCGAGATTATGTCCGCAGGTATTCCATGGAGACGGAAAACCTGCTGGGACACAATCTCGGCCGTTACAAACGCTGTAGGCAACTTGGGCAGGGCCACAAAGTGTGCCGCCTTGGAGAACCGGTCTACAACCGTCAGGATGGTGGTGTTTCCCTGAGATGGCAGTAGACCGGTAACAAAGTCCAGGGCTATGTGGGACCAGGGTCTTCTGGGGACGGAGCGGACGAAGAAGTCCCACCAGGGCCTGAGAGGAGGCTTTCCCCCGTGCGCAGACGGGACAGGCTGCGACATATTCCGGGATGTCCTCCGTCAGCGTGGGCCACCAGAAATGCTTCCGGATGAGAGCCGATGTCTACACCGGGAGGACAGGCGACACGGGAGGAGTGGCCCCACTGGATAACCTGGGACCGAACGTTATCAGGAACAAATAGTCTGCTAGGAGGAACGGTACCTGGATCAGGCTGGGCGCATTGCACATCTCGGACATTCTGTTCCACCTCCTAGGTTATAGCGGCGATGATGCAGGATGCGGGTAGGATGGGACCCGGGTCGGTGGAGGGATCATTAGGAATCTGAAAACTCATTTGAAAAGCTGCACATGAAGGCTAACCAGGAGCACCTGGACCAGGTAGCCTCTCTGCCCCCCTCCACGGATTGATAAGCTTCAGCCAGGTCAAGCAGCATGGGGAGGGAACGTGAGTCACACACACACACACACACAAAGTCTCGCACATGCACACACATACGCAAACAGACCTACACACACAGTCACACACAAAATCTTGAAAAGCTGAATTTGAGAGGCTTAAATTAGTTTTTGTTTACAATTTTGGACAGCAGGTTATGTATGTTTAGCATAGAAGGCAAGGCAGTTTATTTGTGTAGCACATTTCATGTACAGGACCATTCAAAGTGCTTTACATAAAACAAAAGCATTAAAGATATTAAGAAATAGTAAAAGGCATCAACACATAATCACAATAAAATCATAAATTACATAAAAATGATTAAAAGCAAGATAAGTTAAAAAGCTAACATGCAGATTTCATGCATAGACATAAAAAAAGAAATGTTTTTAACCTGGATTTAAAAATGTCTACATTTGGTGAAAGTTTAATCTCCTCTGGCAGTTTGTTCCATTTGTTTGCAGCATAACAGCTAAATGCTGCTTCTCCATGTTTAGTCTGGACTCTGGTCTGAACTCTGGTCTGGACTAGTTGACCAGAGTCTTTGGATCTAAGAGCTCTGCTAGGTTTATATTCTCTGAACATATCACAGATGTATTCTGGGCCTAAACCATTCTGGGATGTAAACAAGCAGAAGGGTTTTAAAATCTATTCTGTGACTGACTGAGAGCCAGTGTAAAGATTTCAAAACTGGTGTGATGTGTTCAGATCTCTTAGTCCTGGTTAAAACTCTAGCAGCAGCGTTTTGGATGAGCTGCAGATGTTTAATGCTCTTTTTAGGAAGTCCTGTTAAAAGACCATTACAGTAATCCAGCCTACTGGAGATGGATTCATGGATGATTTTCTCTTGGTCTTTCTGGGAGACTAAACTTTTAATTCTGAAAAGAAAAGAAAAGCACATCAGCATCCAGCTGAAAAAGATGAGTATGTTAACCAGCTGCTGGTTCTGTGTTCTACCAGACACGTTCACTTTCAGTGTCTAAAATATTTACTGCTTTATCATGTCCAGTATAACATGTGAGGTCCTGTACTGTTAAACAGATGCAGTAATTTGTACTAAAGTTGCTGCACCTCTAGTTCAATTCTTTATGTAGTTAATTGTGAATTGTTTAATCTGAACGAATTAAAGCTCTGGTCTAGAGTTTGTTGGGTTTGTTGGGTTTTTCAGGTTGTTCATGATTAGTCAGATTTATCTCCTTTAGACTCCTGGCTGCCAAGGACTGTGAATTGTCTTTTGAATGGATTCATGTTATGTTGTGTGTCTTTAGTATGTTGGTATGTTGATTTTTACCTAGCACACTATCTCAGAAGCAGCATTGCACACATTTTTTTTTTTTTACTTAAGGCTGCTGTCTTATGGGCGGTTGTCTTTGATTTGTCGTTGGCTGTTCATGTTTCCTCCTGATACAGTTTTTAAAAAGTGTATCTTAAGTTTTTATTATACAGTGCTTATTCTGATTATTTTGAATTTTGCACCTGGCAAATACTCTAATTTAGAAAAAACAAACAAAAAACTAAAACTAACACTAAAACTAATAAAAACTAAACTAAAACTAAGCATTTTCAAAAAACGAAAACTAATAAAAACTAGAAAATTTGCTCTAAAAACTAATTAAAACTAACTGAATTTCAAAATAAAAAGTCAAAACGAAATAAAAACTAAAACTAATAAAAATCCAATACTATTATAACCTTGTTTGCCTGGCGTTCAGGCATTTGGCTGTCCAAACGTATTCAGGGTTTTTGTGATCGGTCCAGACGATGAATGGTTGTGCCGCCCCCTCCAGCCAGTGGTGCCATTCCTCCAAGGCCAGTTTGACCGCCAATAACTCTCTTTCTCCGACATCATAGTTCTTCACCGCCGGGGAGAGGCGCCAGGAGAAGAACGCGCAGGGGTGGAGGATGCCCGACTGTTCAGCTCGCTGGGACAGAACAGCACCCACTCCTGTGTCGGAGGCATCCATTTCCACCACAAATTGACGTGACGGGTCTGGATGAGTGAGCACCGGAGCAGACGTGAACCGATTTTTGAGCTCCAGGAACGCTGCCTGCGCCTGCTCGGACCAAAGAAAAGGACATTTAGGAGATGTTAATTGTGTGAGAGGAGCTGCTACCTGACTGAAGTTCCGTATGAAGCGCCGATAAAAGTTGGCAAAACCCAGAAAACGTTGCAACTTTTTCACAGTGTCCGGTTTAGGCCACTCCTGCACCGCTTTAACCTTTTCAGGATCGGTCCTCATCTGCCCGCTCGTGAAGATGTATCCAAGAAAGCCAACGGTGTCTGAATGGAACTGACACTTTTCCACCTTCACATAAAGCCGGTTCTCCAGCAGCCTCCGCAGCACCCGTCGTACGTGAACCTTATGTTCCTCCAGCTCATGGGAATAGACCAGAATATCATCGAGGTAAACAAATACAAACTGGTTAATGAAATCGTGGAGAACGTCATTGACCCAGGCTTGGAAAACAGCAGGGGCATTGGTTAAGCCAAAGGGCATCACCAGGTATTCATAGTGTCCCAAAGGTGTCTTAAACGCCGTTTTCCATTTATCCCCCTCCTTGACACGGACCAGATAGTAGGTGTTGCGGAGATCAAGCTTCGTAAACACGGTGGAACCTACCAGGGCATCGAAGGCTGAGTCAATGCGAGGCAGGGGGTGCTTATTGCGGATGGTGATGTCGTTGAGGCCCCGATAGTCCACGCAGGGTCGCAGAGATTTATCCTTCTTAGACACGAAGAAAAAACCTGCTACCAGTGGGGAGGAAGATGGTCTAATGTTTCCGGCCTGCAGCGATTCCTGAATGTATTTATTCAGGGCTTCTCTCTCAGGTCTGGAGATGTAATATAAGTGGCTATTGGGTAAGGAGGACCCCTGTAATTCGATGGCGATGTCATATGGCCGATGAGGGGGGAGAGAAGTTGCCTTGAGCTTACTGAAGACTCCAGCCAGGTCATGATATTCCTCAGGCACAGAGGATAGATCTGGAGCCTCTTCAGGATATTCAGTTCCACTGGTGGTGAGCAACGCGGAAAGCAGACACGACTGGTGTCATCTGTCGCTCCAGCCGGATATTGTCCCCATCTCCCAGTCGGTGTGTGGGTTATGGCGTGCCAACCAGGGGTGTCCCAGAACCAGGGGAGAATCGGGAGCAGATATAAGCTTTAACTCGATCTGTTCTGCATGGTTGCCTGACAGTGTCAATTGGACCAGAACTGTTGTGTGTGTAACCTGGGCTAGTATCCGACCATCTAGCGCGTTGGCTGTTATGGGACGTGGTAATGAAATCAGCAGAATCTGGGACTTTTTTGCCAGGTCAATGTCCTGAAAACTGTCCTCGGCCCCGGAATCTAATAAGGCAGGACCAGTTAAGAGATTGGTTAGCACACAATATGGTTGCCGGTATCTGAGTCTTGGTCGGGGACCTGGTTGGGTGGTTAGTTTGATGCGTCAGGACACCAACCCTTACTGACGGACCTTGTCTTTTGGGCGCACAGGACAGGATACACGGAAGTGCCGGGCTTCTCCACAGTACAGGCAAACCCCGGCTTGCAGCCGTCTCAGCCGTTCAGCCGGGGCTAAATGAGCCCGTCCCACCTGCATAGGCTCATTGGTCGAGATGAACGGAGACGTTGTATCCTGGAAGGATCGGGGTGCAGATGTCGTGTCGTCTCTCGAACCGAGGGCCGACCAGGACCCCTCTCAATCCCGGCGTCTTTCCAGCAGGCGGTTGTCCAATCGGATGGTCATTTCGATCAGTTCGTCCAGGTCTTCAGGAAGGTCTCGGGCCGCCAGTTCGTCCTTTAGTGTGTCCGTCAAACAATGCACAAAATGGTCCATTAATGCGGCTGAATTCCAGCCTGAATCAGCTGCCAAGATCCGGAATTCTACGGAGAATTCTGCCACACTTAAAGCACCCTGCTTCAGCGTCATGAGGCGTTTGGATGCCTCCCGACCACACACAGGATTATCAAAACTTTCATTAACTCAAGGGCAAAGCTGGTGTAAGTGAGTGTGTGAAGGGGCGTGGTTACCAGGAAGGCTTCTGCCCAGGTTAATGCTCTCGATGTCAACAGTCCAACAATGAAAGAGACTTTTGAACTGTCATCTGCGTAGGTGGATGGCTTCTGCTCGACAACCAAGGCACACTGAAGGAGGAACCCTCTGCACTTGCCCAGTTCTCCTGTGCAATAGTGATGCGCGGGCCGCCCCCTAACCCGCGGGTCCCGTGGGTTACCCGCGGTTCGGGTTGGGGCGGGTCAAAGAATTTTCGCTTCACTGCGGGGCGGGTTGGTGGGGTTTACTATTCTGAAATATCTAGTTCTATCTATTAATTTTACTTTTTGTCAAACTGAAAATAAAGACCTTAATCAGTGTCTACATTTTGTTACTATAATATGTAAGACAAAATATTTATCAGTTATTTAAACACAGGTCACGTTTTATAACGTAATGTCCACGTAGGCGCGTAGTAGGCTATGCAGGCTACGTCCAGAAAGCGCCAAGCAGACAAGCAACAAAAGATGGAAGAAGTGTTGAATAACATTCGTTCGGGAGTTTACGTCCTTAAAAAGAAGGAGGGTCAAATGGCTAAATCACAGGTTTGGGACAGGTTCAACGAGGAAATCAGTGCAGACAACAGCAGCAGCATTGGCTATGTGCTTTATAACACTTAAACGCTTTAAAACACTTTATTTGCCTATTTATGTTTATAGGCATAACGTTCAAATGAAAATACATTTTGTGTTGCCAGTTTCCAGTGCCAATTTAGGAGACCATATGCACCTTTCTCAGACTAAATTAAAGCATTCGTCAATATAACATGTGTTTTAATGGGGCGGGGCGGGTTAAAAACATAGAAGCGTGTGGTGCTGTCCAATTTTTTTAAAAGAGCGGGACCCGCGGGTCGGAAAACCCGCGCATCACTACTGTGCAAGGTTTAGGATCTGGAACATGAACCTCCCGGATGGCTGTAGGTGGTGGGTGCACGGGACCTGGCTGTGGAGCTGCGGAGGCGGAAAACTGGGAGAGCTGGGTTAATACGTCGGACAGTCTGGAGGTGATTCAGCTGACCTTGTAATGCCTGGTGACTATTGCCGAGTGACCGGAGTGCCTGGGAATGTTGACCGAGCAGGTTCCCTTGGGAGAATACGGCGAAGAATAAGTCACCGGCGGTTTCAGGCTTGCCAGAGTCCGCGAAGGTCGCTCCTACTGGGTCCATGTTGTGGCTGGATCGTTCTGTCATGATCAGCAGGAGGACCCAAGGAGAGGAACACACGGTAGGTTAGTGATGAGTGTTTATTTACAATAGTGAAATGTGCAGGCAGGTGAATCCTGTGTCAGGTGAGGCGTGAAGCAGGCAGGCAGGCTAGGCGAGGAGAGGGCAGGCAGGCAGCACAAGTCCAGTAGATGATCCAGGGTGATGAGCTTTGGACAGAACAAGATACTGATTAATACACAGATAAAGGGTTTCAGACTTAGATCTGTGCCGAGCTGGTTACCACATGAGTAGTACGATCCGGCGAAGACTAGATGTGATTCAGGAGTCTTTATGCTGCCTTCTGATTAATCGGAATGAGCCTCAGCTGTGCAGCCTAGATTGAAGACGCCGCCTCTCCTCCAAATTAGGGAAGGAGGGGAAGCCTGACCAGTAATTACAGGATGCTGACATTAACTGTTTAAGGCCTTTTAATAATTAATAGTAAATAATAATTCCTTATATTTCTATAGTGCTTTTCTAGATACTCAAAGAGCTTTACAATGATTGGGGGACCTCAGGTTTTTTAAAATGAACACAAATTCCACAAATTTTATTGAAGCCTGTAAACGTGTCCACAATGTGGTTTGGCAGCCAGATCTGGTACAAGCTTTATTAGCCCAGTACATTATTCTGTAGCCCCACAAATAGAAGTTGTTTCCATGTTAGGCCTTACCGCATTCACAGTTACCTTGTATTTATTGTTGGCTAATAATGAAACGTTGACCATCATAAATAAACAATTTGTCTGCAGAACACAGCTCGTGGTGAGGCATGAAGTCAGACTATGGCGGTTGTAGACTGGTGTTAGTCTTCGTGGTGTAATGCATTGACTCTTGTCACTAAGCAGTCTTACTTAAAGATGCATCAGTCTATTCTCTCTAGTGTCCCACAGTAGACCTTCTACCAGCATGGAGGATGAGGAAGATAGGGAGAACAGTGTCATATCAGTACCAGGTTCATGTACAGTAACAGATTTCAAAACATCTGCAAGTACATAAAAGCCTGTAATGTTTTTTTACACTATAATTAAAGATAAGTGGTGGTTCCACACGCTCTGCAAAGGGCCCTTTTTTTTTAAAACTGAGCACCTGCCCCTCAAAATGTCTGTGCACACCACTGGTATGGGGATTCCTGCACCACATTTATGTCATGAGTAGAAAGCTGAATAAAGCTTGCTCATTTATGGATTCATGGAAGGATCCCTAATGGTGCAACATCACAAGTGCACATCAATCAATCCAATAACAGATATACATAAAAAATAAATATGCACAATAAGGGTAAAATATAGATAAAAAGCAGAAATTAAAGCCAGAGTATATCAAATGTAAAAAGGTTTAAAAAACAGCACTGCAGGTTAGCGCTCCTCTCCTCCTGGAGTTTATTACGGCCACAGCTGAAGGTAAAAACAACGTTCGCAGTCTGAGTGACCTGGATGGAAGACCTGGTAATGGAGAGGATGGGAGCAGTTTCTGTTTGTTGTACAGGTTCCAGCCCGTTATTTTAGAGCAGACATTTCAGGCAGACCTAGGACCTGCTGAAGGGATGCTGTATCCGTTCTGGTCCGGGAATGCCTCAGGAGCCCCAGGAGAGTAACACTGGGGAGACAGATGTATCTCTCCTGAACCTGTTAACCAGATCATTCGCCCATTTACTAAATAAAAAATTTAATTTTGATAATGATGAAGTTTTTACGTCTGTTTTTATTATCTGTCCAGGAAGCTAAAAACGAATAGTAACTGTTGAAAAAAAAATGAAAGAAAGCTTTTCCTTGTTTTGTTGGAGCTGGAGTCTCATGGAAGGTGTTCTCACCTGCAGGAGCCTCAGCTCACCTTTGCTGCTTTGTTTACCAGTAAACTTGCTGGCATTTATGGCAGATCTGCTTTTACATGCTTGTGTCCGGTGGATCAGAATCTTATGACACTTCTCGACGTCTTTGGCAGAATTTCACGCCCTTAGAATAAAACGAATGACTGACAGCAGAGCACATTAAATTCCCACGTTCTTCCTCTGGGATACGAAACGCCGTCAAACCCCAGCGTTATGTTTGACATCAGTTGACAGATTGTTCTGTTTGGGGGTATAAAAAGTTCTGTTGATACATTTTTAATTTGATTATTTAATTAATGATTTATAATTGGCCAGTGCTGTAATACTAATGTATGCAAAGACGGACGCAATGAACACAAAAACTATAAAATAGCTGAACATTCCATCCCCAGCTAATACAGCAAAAGAAAAAAAAATACTTTCACATTCAACAGAAAATAGGTTGGATAATTAGAATGACATTTAGCATAGCCAACGGTCTGCATCAGGGTTGTCCAGCTCCGGCGTTGGCTTTTGTTTGGCAGCACATCATTAAATATCAACATGCCATCAGTCTATGGTCTGCAGCCCTGAACTCTGGGCCAAACACATGCTCATCAGCAGTGCTGGGAGAAGTGGAGGCGGATAGAGGAGCCCTGGCCTTCCTTGGCTTCCAAATGATATAAAACTAGTGCTTTTCAGTAATATGCAACTGACCTCTGACAAGCACTATCTAATGGTTCAAGCAATGCAGAGGAATCTAGGAGGTCACATTAGCAGGCTAGTTACAGTGTCAAATGTCTGCCAGCACATTGTGGGCTAAAAGGCTGGAGACACACAGCGAGTTGCTATCTGAGATTTAATAAGTGGCACTGGACCACTCATAATGTATTGGCAACCATTAGCCAAAAGAGAAGCAGACATATCGTCACCCCTTTCTCTCCTCATTCATTTTCTTTTACTTAAATAAATGGCAGAGCAACCCGAGAGACAATGGGATGTCCTGCTGTCTGAGCTTTCCTCACATGGCTGTGTGATGAGAACTTGGCTAACATAAAACAAGCTCTGCATGCAAGTTGAAATGAATGCAGATGCGTATATTGATCTCAAATGTTGACTGGACTGAAGCTGGGAGTTCCAGTGAAGCTCATTAGACCCTGTATGTTCCTCCAGCTGCACTTTTCAACAAAAATACCCACAGGGCAAAACTTATAAAGAACAAAAAGAAAAACTAAAGAGCAAAACTTTTGCTGCATAAATGTATGTTTTAAAACTATGGACAAGCTCATCAAACGGAAAGCTTGTTGATTCTAAATCCAGTCTCTGGAAGGCAACTGTGATCTGAAATCTGAGTTTCATTAACGCAAAGGAGAGGCCAGGGGCAGTTGTTGCTGTGGGCGATGTGGGCAAGCGCCCAGGGCACAATCTGTGAAGGGGTGCACCGTGCATGAGAGGAATTTATATATGTATATATATATATAAATATATATCTGTAAGAGTGCACCAGCTCACGAGAGCAAAAGCAAAGAAAAGGTTTCATTTCCGCTCATTTCCACGTCAGCTTATGGGGGTGGGCGCGCCCTTTTCTGCGCGTAAAACAAACCACTAGCAGAGGCTTCCATCACTGAAGGCTGCTTTCAATCTGTAGACACTTTAGTCTTTTCTACACACTTGTACAGTTGTCATTATATGTCCAGCTACCCCTGCACACGCTAATCCCCAACCACATACATGTTATCACATGCTTGCATGTTGCAGTACAATGAACCAGAGCATGAAGGTTCTCTTAGCAATTATAGAAATTCAAATTATCAGTAAATTCAGATGAAGATGAATAACACTAAACCTGTCTTAGGGTGAGCTCCAAGGTTTTCGCTCTCATTACTGTGGAGACTTTTGCTCAACCATCTTCACTGCCTCATTTGAAAAGAGCTCTGAATGAATGCTGTCAAACTTTCTTTTATTCATGCCTTTTTGGGAATATTTTCTTATTAATACAGAACACTTGCAGCTGCAAAGACATAGCGTCTGTGAGTGACTGCCAAAGAAGCAACACTGCAGCTCTTATATCATGAATTTATTCATTATCTGGAACAATGACAACCCAGCTTTGAGACCAGGATGTAGAGTTGCAGCCATATATGCCAGCATGCATATGAATGCAGCATGAATGCATCTGCTGCACACCCCCCCAAGATAAAAATAAAATGAAAAACACATACAAAATGAAAGATAATACTTTTTAGGATAAAAATGACTGCACTACGGGTAACTACATGTGTACTGTTTTCTTCTGTGGTGCTTTAAGGCATTAATTATCCCAAACAGAGCTCTAGCTCCTGTCAAACAAAGTCACTACTGCAGGTTTAAAGCTTGTTTGTCTATTCAGAGACACTGTAGTAAAAATGATGGCCGCTGCCAAGTATGTGGACCCATGGTGATAGAAAAGATAGAAATGCTTCATTCTAAGAGAATAAAAACATAACAGTTATTTTAGTAAAGTCAGATATCAACAGAAACACAGTTTTTAATGGTAGATTATGTTTTCAGTCACAAACCTTTAATTTTATTTTACTGCACCTTTAAAATGTTTCCTTCATGGTTTCATTAAGTTGATGAACTGAAATGCATTTTTTTGATCTCTGTAAATAAAGAACATGTCTGTGATGATGATTATTGTACTGAGGTAAACACACAATCGAGTCAAACTGCCTTTTTGTCTGGCCAGTATAGATGTAAACAAATATGCCAGCAAGTGTCTTCAGTTGCAAATAATTTTCTATCATAAATGCAAAAGACAGTTTTATGTTCTTACCAATATCCAAATCAAATCTACACCCTTCTGTATGTGATCTATCTATCTAGCTAGAGCTAGCTAGCTAGCGCTCTATCGATCTATCTACTCCAGTTATATGACACACAAATTATACACAGATGGACCTAAGTAATTATGAATAGTCAGAAGGTAGGTGGTAGTGTTGTCTTCTGAAGCCTTCAGACACTTAAACAGGTCTGCAGCTGTGCCTAAAATTACATGTTATTGATCACTTTAGTTTTGTTTTGGTTTTTTGGTTTTTTTAAGTCCACAGTAATGGAATTAAACTAACTTTTCTCTTTTTCTTACCGAATGAATAGTTAATTTTTGGACAGGATATTTTCTGAAGTTCTATTGTTGATGTCTTCATGTACTGTATCCAAAGGACTCACAGGTGCAGTCTGTTAAAACTTACTCCAGTAATTCAGGGACATCAATGTTAAAACCACAAAGATGTCACAAACTTCTTCTTGGGACAGGTACTGAAAGATCCCCAGAAGGGAACAGTCCCATCCAACTATCGGCCGATAACCTGTCTCTCCACAGCATGGAAGCTCCTGTCAGGCATCATGGTGGGCACATGGATTATTACATGACAGAGACAAAGAAAAGCTTTGGTAAAAGTACCAGAGGAGCCAAACACCAGCTGCTGGTTGATAGAACTGTCGCCCAAGACTGCAAAACCAGACAGACCAACCTGTACGCTTCCTGGATTAATTATTCTATTCTATTCTATTCTATTCTATTCTACAGTCATTTAGCAGACACTTTTATCCAAAGCGACTTACATTTGAGAGTAAGAACAACACAAGCATGAATTCAAACAAGATGGGACGTCATCATTAAGTGATAGTCTGACCGCTTTTGAGTCCAGTTGGACCAGGTGCTGTCATGTAGTGCTAGTGCAGTGCAGTACCAGAAAGCCTCTGACTCAACGCCACATACATGATCCTGGAAAGCCTGAAGCTGTACAAGATCAACAACACTCTAAGAGCCTTCACTGCAAACTCAATGAAGCTGTGGCAGACCACCCTTTAGGCTACCTTTGAGCCAATTGCGCAAGTCTTCATCAAATGTAGTATATACCAAGGAGATGCTCTGTCCCTGCTGCTGTTCTCCATAGACCTGAAACCCCTCCATTAATCAACAAGTCTGACTATGGCTCCCAACTCAGGAACATCAGTCACCTCCTCTACATGGATGACATCAAGCTGTATGCTAAGAGTGAGCGAAACATGGACTCACTGATCCACACCACCAGGATCTACAGCAGGGACATCGGAATGTCAGTCCAACTGGAGAAATGTGGAGAAACACTGGAGACGTGGCTCCAACAGATACCTGGAGAACCATCAGACACCCCCATCCAGAAGAGAGCAGTCCTAGGAACAGCTAAGATACTGGAGAACCCTCAAGTTCCCAGGACTCTGGTAGAGGACCCGAACTGGAGACAGCCACCCAGCCTACCCAGGGGAGATAGAAGGGTGGGTATACCTATATGGTATATATATATATATATATATATATATATCTTGGAGTGGTGAGTGAGATCGTGTAAATGCGACCACACTTCTATGGGGGTCAGAGGCAGACCAGGGCAGCCCAGAGACCCGGGCCCTCAGCAGCAGCCCCAGAGCACCAACCCAAGCTACCCCACCACGAAGACGACTCCAGCCCCACCCGGAGGGTGGCAGAGGAGAGCCCCAGCCAGAGCCCCCTGCGGTCTTGGGGCACAGGCCCCAGTGGGCGAAGATTGGCAACCACCGGCCCCGCCAGGGACCGGCCATCCAGGGCACACCCCACCCACACCCGACCCAGCACCCACAGAGCCACCAGCTCACTAGAGCAGCCCAGCCCCTGGGGTAACCACCTCCCCCTGCTCGCCCCCAGGGGGAACAGGGGTGTGAGAGGTCCCCATTAACCTCTCCCTCCCTGCTCTTGACTGTTTATGAAGTGTGTGTCATTTGCAATTAAAATTGACTAGTCACTGCCAATTCTCCACTTAGTTTAAACTCCGTTGATGGTTGGTTAAAGGACATTAAACACTGGCTCTCTCAAAACTTCCTCCAGCTAAATAATGACCAAACAGAATGGATTTTGTTTGATGCCCCCAATAAGCCAGATAGCGCTTTTCCCAGTCTAGGTCTTTCAACCCCTGCTTTAATCAGGGTCTTAAATCTGGGGGTAAAACTGGACTGTCACTTCAAATTGGCCATTCAAGTTGATGCTGTTGTGAATCTTTCAGCTTCGTCTATTGTCCAAAGTAAAGTCTTTCCTCAGCCAGTGGTCTGTAGGAGGCCATCCATGCCTCAGTGAGCTCCAGACCTGACTACTGCACATTGGTATCAATCCTGCAATCAATCTCCTGTTTACAGCTTGTACAAAATTCTGCCGCTCGTCTCCTAACCAGCACTCCTCCCATCCTGGTAGCTCTGCTCTGGCTCCAGGATCCAGTAGAAGTTGTTGCTGCACTGAATGGCCTCACACCTCCTGACTTATCAGAACTGTTGAACATCCACCAGCCCAGCAAGCCCAGTGGAAAACGTTTCCCCATGAGCCACGCTCCCACGCTGATCCGCCTCCGTTCAAGGCCAAACTCAACACCTGTTCATTTAAAAACAGGGCCTTTGGCTTGTAGTACTTTGTTTTAATGTGTTTATACTTTTAACTGTCTCCATGTTGTCTGTTAGTTTTAATCGCTTTTGTGCTTTATCCCCTTTCTGTTATATTTCCTTTATTTTAATTTGTATTTGTATTTATTTGTTGTTAATACATTAAGCACCTTGATAAGCTGCTATAGGAATATAGGTAAACTGCACGGTTGGGCCAGTACCGGGGTACATCTCATGGCCTTTACACATTCACTTCAGTTTTCAGACCAAAAGGCTAAATCTATATTTAACAGGATAAATGGTGTGGTGGCTACTTAATTACCAACATTTACAGTTATGTTTTCATGTAATTGCTGCTGTTGTTGTTGTTCATGTTTATGTTCCTGTAGGTGCTCCTGATTGTCTGCTTTGTTTCCTTACAGAGGTAGGATGTTTTCTCTTACATTTCTTTACTGTTTCTTTATTAAACAATAAAGAATATTTCTTAACTATAAAGGGGAACATTCTATCTACAGAGATCCTCTTAGGAAGGTGAATGTGTTTGGCAGACAGACCATCATTCTGCTGGTATGACATCAGCCAGGACGAGGTGGGAAAAATATAGTTTATAATGCCAGGAATAAGAAAAAAAAAACAGGCTGTTCATTGACCAGTCTAATTTAAATTTAAAATGTAAAATGGTCTCAGCTCAAGCAGTCAGACTAACGTCAGTGTCTTTATGACAGGATCTTTGGTTTGAAATGAGTTTTTCTCCTGTCACCTGTAACATTCTCATCGTCTGTCAATGAAAAAACCACAACGGGAGCAGATGACGATGCAGACAATGATGGAAACTTTCCTGGCTCGTCCATGGCAGTAGGCTCCTCTCCCGGATGCTGGCAGTGGAAACTATTTACTAGAACTATATAAAACCATGAGCCATTTATCAGGCAGACTGTAATGAACAAAAGCACCACCTCACAACTATTAGTCTGCCGTTCAATACCATACCTGTCCTCTGTCGCTATCTAGTTAGTCTTGGTGTGAGGGATCGCCCTCTATGACATTTGGGACCCGTCGAAGTCCCAAAGTGATGGATGATTGAGGGAGCTGTGGTAACAAGTCCAACTAAACACTGTCAACATCGCTCTCTGTTGAGTTATGCACAGCTTTTTTATTTCTTATTCTTTTGTTACAGACATACTGGTGTCAGGACTGTGGCGTGGAGGAGAGGTGACCCAAACACAGGCTTACGAGGCGGGAGGCAGACAGGTGCAGGAACACAGAACTAAACATGATAAGACCATAAAAAACCTGAAACATATGGATCTGAGCTTCTACCTGCCAGTTTGCCTGCAGTTCAGTACAGCCTTACAGCCTTGATTGATCCACTTCTGTCTTTTCCTTCTTCTTCTCTCTAGAAAATGTAGAATCTCTAAATTTCTGAATTAATTTTTAAAAATGTTTATATGGGATATTGCAGTGTAATATACACTCACAGTTTTTCAGGTGTGCCTGTTCAGTAGATGACACAACCTGCTGATCTACTGGGATTTGCACCCACAACCATCTCCAGGGTTTCCAGAGATGGTCTGAAGAAGAGAAAACATCCAGAGCAGCAGTTGTCTGGACCAGGATGCAGCAGAAGACACACCGGGTGCCTCCTGCCAGCTAAGAACAGGAAACTGAGGCTACAATTCACACACACTCACCAACACTGGACAATAGAAGATGGAGAAACGTTGCTGGTCTAATGAGTCTCCATTTCAGCTCCACATTCAGATGCTCGGCTCAGAATCTGCTGGAAACATCATGCAAGATCAGATAAGTGTATTTGTACAAAACAATTCAAAGTGCTTTACATAAAACATTAACAGCATCACAGCGGGGAGCAGGAAGCAAAAAAAAGTCAATTAAAAACAAGCTTTATAAGAAATAAAATAAATGAAATAAAAACAGAAAGAAGAAAAAGCTAAAATAAAATAGATTAAAAGCCAGAAATAAAGTTCCAGTGTGGGGAATTAACAGCTGTTCTGATAAAAGGCAGCAAATAGAAAAGTTTTAACTCTGATGTAAAACTGCTGAGTCAGCAGACCTGCAGGTTTCTGGAAGTTTGTTCCACATGTGAGGAACATAAAAGCTGAACGCTGCCTCTCCACATTCAGTTCTGACTTTGGGAACAAAAAGTAGACCTGACCCTGATGACCTGAAGGATCTGGTTGCTTCATAACCAACCAGAAGATCCTGAATGGATTCTGGTCCTAAACCATTCAGGTCTTTGTAAACTAGCAGCAGGATGTTGAAGTCAGTTCTCTGACAGACAGGAGTCTTCTTCTATACTGAGAGGCTATGCAAACTTTCTTTCTACAAACATGTCCTCTCCTCCTCCCGTTTACGCTGAAGCAAACTGCTGAGCATGTGTGACTTTAATCTGGTCTGATGTTTATTGTTATTTTAACCAAAAACCAAGTTGCCTTAAATGTTCCGATATGAAATTTACATGAATTTACTGCAACAAAGACCCGGGCTCCAACCTCGTCTGTGGTGTTTCTGTGCACACTCCACACACACTGAGGACCTTGCAAACTTTTGTCAGGTGGCCCAAAAGTCTTCCACCTGAGGCATCCGATGACTGGCACGACACTTCAGGAGGCGGATGGCACGCTCCACGACTGGCGCATCATTGCCAGGGTTTCACTTGTTTGAACTAATTTTATATTGAAAGATGTTTCTGGAACAGTTCTGGCTCAGTACAGATACCATCGCTGGTCTGGGTGATAAAAAACATTTCTTTTCTCATGCACCTATGCATGAAATCTGCATGTTAACTTTTTAACTTATCTTACTTTTAATCATTTTAATTTATTATTTTATTGTGATTGTGTGTTAATGCCTTCTATATTTCTAAATATCTGTAATGCCTTTGTTTTATGTAAAGCACTTTGAATTGTCCTGTACATTAAATGTGCTGTACAAATTAACTTCCCTTGCCTAGATCACAACTTCTGCGTGGGGAGTGGTGACGTCACTCTCAGGCCACCTTTATAAATGAGGGCCTCTCACATCACCTCCAATAACATAATGTAGTGAAAGAGGCATTACAGTTAGGGGTTTGGGGCACTGGAGAGCTCACCTGTTTGAACAGAAGCTGCATACCTTTCCCCTCTCTCTGCACACTTTCCTGCTTAAATCTTAGAAAGAAGAATTATTAACCTAACCTGTCGCCTCTCAGGGAGTTTTTGGAACACGTTTGGTCCATGGCATGCCGGGGGACGTCTCAGGTCTCGATACACACCTGATAAAGTTGATGTTCCTTTGGCTCTGCCCGTCTGATGGTTGACAGGAGGAAAATCACCAGATTTCGTTTAGCTTGATTATGACATCAGTCAATAGCTATGTATTGTGTCTGTTGTAAGTCTTTTCCTTTAATGTTCCAGTGAAAGCTGGGTTAGCATGGTATTATAGCAAATCAGCTCCAGTGAGATGAGCTTTACCATGCATGGATGATGTGCTTCTCTCTTTTACATCCAAAAGCCAATTTCCCAGCCTCCATATCTCTGAGCCACACAGACACACAAACCAGAGCCGACGCACAGCTCTCTGCTTACCCAGCTTTCCCTCTCTGATTGCAATTAGTGAATTATGCACTTGGACTTTGGCCAGCTATGTAGGATTAAATTATTCATAAATGTTAATAGGAACTCCCTCTCTCTCTCATTTCTCCAATCCTCCTCCTGGGCCCCAGCTCATATAGCCCGTGCAGGAGAGATAATATTGACCTTTTCATTGGGGCATGTTATTAGGAGCTGCTCTCTATTAAAACAAATGATGACATTGTCTGTAAAGCACAATACAGTAAGTCATTTCAAAGGGATTACTTTAGTTTCCACATTGCGGGAAGGAGGAGCAAACCCAACACAACTTGGGAAAGTCAAACTAAAATGATGAGTGAAGTACAGACATGAAAAGTAGACGATAGCGTCTTACATCTAGCATCATACAGACACTGTGATACTATCATATATTTGCATAGCAGCTGGCAGAGCAAAGCTCCGGTAATTTACTATTAACGGTATGAAGTGTAGTTGTTTTTAAATGGCGAATGCACCATTGTTAAAGGAATTATGTCTTGATCTTGAGTAATTAATGGAAACAACAGTGTTTTCTTATCTTTGAACAGTTAATAGAGTGGTTGACAATATTTCTCAGACATTTGTGCCTCCTTTTAATCTTTAATGACAGAAAGGCAACCACACTGTTGGTTGTTTAATGAAATGCTTGCATTCATTTTGAATATACTGATGCTGCATGGTGGCTTTGCTCACACAACATTTAAAAACATGCAGCAGTTCATCGCTCTCTCAGACATGAGGCCGGCTTAAGCTGCTGCTGGTCATTATGCACGGTGAAAAGACCAAACAGCTTCACAGCTCAGTCCATCCAACTGCCAGTCAATCACATGTAAGTCCAACATCCAGCATAGGAGGGCGGCGGGATCCCCGGCTGCACAGGTGTGAGACTGACAAGTGCAGAAAGGACAAGCTTAAAGCAGGAATTCCTGTCAAGTTGTCCATCTTCCTTCGTCCCACATGGAAAGAACAAATCCTTTTATCAAGGAAAGGCTTATGTAGAAGAAGCTGGGCTGCACAATTTTCTTCATTTGTTTTCTGAAGCAAATCTCTTCAGCTTTCTGTGTTGAAGCAGTGGAATTAGCTGTGTTTACACGGTGGAAGGTGTTTGAGGGTTCAACATTAAAGAAGTCACATGATACTCAAACGTAGATGTTTTGTTTCACAACACACACACAACTTGACAAATGATAAAAAAAGTTGGAGTGTCTAACAGTGATGATAGGCTGACCAGAAGAAGACCCCGTTTCTGCCTCAGAAATCTAGTGCTTGATTTTTGGTTCTGTTGGATCGCAGTGCTGTTGTTGATACAGTTGGTCAGAATGGGAACCTCTGGTCCAGTTCTGAAGAAGTTTAAATCCCATCAGATATAAACAGTGTTGGGGTAGTTACTCTAAAAAAGTAATTAGTTACTAGTTACTCATTACTTCTGTAAATTGTAATGAAATTACTAGTTACTGTATTTGAAAAGTAACGCCACTACTTATTATTTTACCATTTCTTAATTAACCGTGTAGACATGGATAAACATCACTGCTTGTCTGCAGAGTGTTTACTGTATATTGTAAACAAAATGGCTATAAAACCACAAGGACAACATCCCTGTCTGTGGAAAGAAATGGACACACTTGTCTCATCATTTTATCTAGTATTTTTCTAAAACTGGGCAATTCAGTAGTTGACAGGGGGACCATGTCTCCTACAATGAACCTGGAACTAGCTTGTTCATTTCTGTCTTACCAGCTGCGGCACTCCAGGAAATGTTGAAAAAAGTTTAGCTTGTTTAGGCAGGTCGGCTGCTTGTTTAGGTGGGTTGGCTGATTGTTTAGGTGGGTCGCTGATTGTTTAGGTGGGTCGGCTGCTTGTTTAGGTGGGTCGGCTGATTGTTTAGGCGGGTAGACTGCTTGTTTAGGTGGGTCGGCTGCTTGTTAAGGCGGGTCGGCTGCTTGTTTAGGTGGGTCAGATGCTTGTTTAGGTGGGTCGGCTGATTGTTTAGGCGGGTCGGCTGCTTGTTTAGGTGGGTCGGCTGCTTGTTTAGGTGGGTTGGCTGATTGTTTAGGCAGGTCGGCTGATTGTTTAGGTGGGTCGGCTAATTGTTTAGGTGGGTTGGCTAATTGTTTAGGCGTATCGGCAGCTTGTTGAGGTGGGTAGGCTGATTGTTTAGGCGGGTCGGCTGATTGTTTAGGCGGGTCGGCTGCTTGTTTAGGTGGGTTGGCTGATTGTTTAGGCGGGTCGGCTGCTTGTTTAGGTGGGTCGGCTGATTGTTTAGGCGGGTAGGCTGCTTGTTTAGGTGGGTCGGCTGCTTGTTAAGGCGGGTCAGCTGCTTGTTTAGGTCGGTCAGATGCTTGTTTAGGTGGGTCGGCTGATTGTTTAGGCAGGTCGGCTGCTTGTTTAGGTGGGTCGGCTGATTGCTTAGGCGGGTCGGCTGCTTGTTTAGGTGGGTCGGCTGATTGTTTAGGCAGGTCAGCTGATTGTTTAGGCGGGTCGGCTAATTGTTTAGGTGGGTTGGCTGATTGTTTAGGCAGATCGGCAGCTTGTTGAGGTGGGTCGGCTGATTGTTTAGGCGGGTCAGATGCTTGTAGGTGGGTCGGCCACTGACCAGCTAGCAGGATCTTTCACCACAAGTTTGGACTGAAACTGGACTGAATTCAAAAAACAATATGAATATCACCACTGACCAAAAGCCCATATCTCCGACTCTCCAGCTTCATTTTTCTTTCTCTTTAGTTGGCGCACAAGCAGCTGCATCTCTATGGCAACGTGCCCAGGCAAGCACACACACAGGCAGCAGCATGTGCACACCACTTAAAACAGATCAGGATTTTATAAATAGGCAAACACGGTTTGAGTAACGTAGAAAAATGTTTCTGTAGTCCAGTAAAGTAATCAGTGACTGAATAAAGACTTTTACTAAAATGCCAAAATCACCAAAACACCTGAGGAAGGACTGTGATGCTTCAGAAGTCAGCAAGGGTGCTACCTTTAGCATTGACAGTGCTAATGCTAATGCTAATATTAGTCCTCTTTTTCAAATACTGAGGCTCTACTAAAAAGTATCTCAGCAGCGGTCACAAATGAGGGAAGGAGCATCCTAAAGTCTGGAAATGATTCAATTGGGAAGCTTGAGACTAAGAAGCATGCCTTGGTAAAGCACACTGACGATGTCGTAGCCACCATAGCAGCAGCTGTTGCTCATCAGACTGAGATTATAATGCGCATCGCCCGCTTGGAGGGTGCTCAGATAATAAAGCGACTGGATACCCTGGAGAAAACTAAAGGCAGATTTATACTTGTGCAGCGTCTGCTTGCAGTCGGCTACAGCGTAGCTGACGCTGGTGAGTTTGCTCTCGCACTCGAGCGTAGGGGGTGCAGTTTCTCCTCCTAACCTCAAGGTGGCGGCAGGGGTGGTGTCAGCCAGTAAATTCACCAGGTTGGAGTTCTTTTGATGGTTCACTTCAGTTCAGTAGGTATTTTCTGTTTTATAACAACAATGGTGTCCAGTATGGGTCAGTGTCTTTATTAGCTTGTGGAAGAAAATGAAGAAATAATTTGTGTTATGCACTTATGGGTTTACGACCTACATACTTTAGGGTTGAAACTGTTGCTCTTTTACATGGGTCAAAGTGAGACTACTAAGGTACATATGTATGTCATTTATATAGACAATGGTGTATTGCATTTGTTAAAGAACCATGCTAGAAAACCAAGATCTTCACATCTCTTATTTCAGCTGAACACTGTTATTGTGATCCCCTTGCACAGTAAACTTGATTGTAATGGGACTTAAGAGTTCACAGACTCATGAGACCCCATCATGTGTAGCTCCATCTGCCTGTGGGATGGTCTCATAACTTGCTAGTGTTGACATTGGTCAGCGGATTTCAGAAATTGCCAATAAAAATGATGATATGATAATAATTATAATAATAAGTATAAGAATGAGAATAAAAAGGACTTACTGTAGGCTTTGGTTCTGACTTTAGGAACAACTTAAAGGACAGTACCAGAGGACATCAGGGTCCACGAGAGCTCATAGTTACAAGTAGGTTAAGACCATTAAGACATGTATAAACAACTAAAAGACACTTAAAAAAAATCCTGAAATGCATGGGGAGCCAATGCAGTGATTTTAAACTTGGTGTGATGTGTTCCCACCCCCTGGTCCTCGTCAGAACTCGTGCTGCTGAGTTCTGGAGTAATTGTAGGTTTGAAACACTTTTTGGGAAGACCAGAGAGAAAGGCATTACAGTAATCTATTCTATTAGAAATAAAAGCATCAGCATCTCTGTGCTGAGAAGAGAGAGAAATGGATGACTCTGGCGATGTTTTTAAGATATTAAAATCCTGTCTGGAATGTGTGGAATAAAATCCAGCTCAGAGTGAAAAAGGACACCCAGATTTCGCCCACATTGAGAAGGATTAAAATTTTGTCATGGTGAAATGATCTCTTGTTTGTTTCCATTGATTATTAAAACTTCAGTTTTGTCCTGGTTGTGCTGTAAGAAGTTTTCTGCCATCCATGACTTCATATGTAAAATCCAGTTTAAAAGGACATTAACTGGCTCCAGGTCATCAGGAGACACGGCGATGTAAAGCTGCATATCATCAGCATAGCTGTGGAAACCAATGCCGTGTCTCCTGATGACATCCCCAAGAGATATCATGTACAAATTAAAAAGCAGTGGGCCTAAAATTGGTCCTTGGGGAAGCCCACATTTGATTTTATGCATCTTTGAGAAGCATGTATCCATGTTTAGGATGGGTGCTGGATGGGTGGATGGATCATCATTGGTACTTTTGTAAAATAAAATCTATATTTTTATATAACAAAATATTATTTTTGACAGTTGTATTATTTAGGAGAAATAAAGGAAAGCAGCAGCTGAATCATGTGGGACATGGTTTTATTTGACATGTGGATCATGTGTCAGATTAAAATGTGTCGTGATCCTGCTTTGTTATCAGCTCCATGTATCTTCCTCCCTGCTGTCTGCACCATCCATTTGACTCCCATCTGTCCACAGCTCAGCTTCTTACCTCACAGTATGATCCTGCTTGGTTTCTTACCTGAGACGCTGCTTGACATCAACATAGTCAGTGAGATGTTGGCCTTTTCCAGGTGGTGCAGTTATCATTTAATCACATGTACAAATAAAACATGTTTAAAAGAAATAAAAAAGAGAAAGGGACAGGAGCTGTAATCACTAGTGACTACATGTCCATGTGTTCATACATGTAGTTCCTATCGGTCAGTGTGTCTCTTACTCTCTGATATCTGAAAATTTACGTTCACTTTGTCTTCTATTCCGATTAAACCGTCCTCGGCCATCAGCAGCAGAACTCATACAGTATAAATCAGTATGCTCCCCTGGCCCCCAGCAGACCTGAGTTTTGACATTTAGAAAGGGGAACATTTAGATAGCAAACTGCTATTGTGTGGATATCCTTTCCATGAAGTAGTTAAACTTTAACTTATTGTGCTCTCTCACCACCAATCATTGCTGCGAGTATTCAGGGCCAGGCTGACATTTGGAAGTAGACGTCCAGCGTGTGATAATATGCTAATTCAAATAATGCTGCTGAGACTACGGAACAACTCATATATGTCTCTCTCTCTCTGGCTCTGTGGTTCATGATGCTATCTCTTACGCTGCTCTCTGGATTTGCATTCAGAAGCCAGGGTTTTTAATAATGCCACAACAGATGATGTTGGTGGTGCTGGGTGAAGCAAGATGGTGGTGGGGGTGGGGTGGAGCTGCATCAAAGTTCTTTAAGATGCCTTTGTAATTTGACAACTGATTGTTTCATCAGGCTAAATAAGTTAAGATGTTCCTCATTTTCCCTATTACTCTCACTTCCACCGTTTCATCCTTTTTTTTTTTTTTTTTTTTTTGTCTAAAATGGCCTTTTCCTTGACAACAGAACAGGCACCGATTCACACTCTCAGATAGACCTTTGTGATATTTTAAGTATTCATGTTTTAATATGGAAACCTTGAGTTCACAATTACATAAAAACTCTTGCATGCAGACATACCAAAGCCTGGGTTACACAATTCTACTGCAGACTAAAAGCCAAGCCACAGTGATCATAGAGGTGTATTAGCATAACAACACAAAGCAACTGGCTGTACACTGGCTACTAGTCAATGAAAAACCATGACCTCTTATAATTACAGCAGGCAGAAAGCATCCAAAGAGATTTTCAGGCTTTTAGGGTGAGTGTGTGTCTGTGAGGCTGACCTTCACATCAACGCATAAATGAAATGGGAAATAAAAATGTAATAACTGCCTAAAAAATGTGATGAGCTTGTTTGATGGCTGCAGCCTGAGTAAACATCATAGAGAGGAAGGAGGCATGGCGACCAGAGGAGAGCCGAGCTGCACTATTAGGCCCAGTGCCTCCCCCCCCCTCTTAAAACAAAGTGGTAAGGAGGTAGCAGTGAAAACATTCCTCCAGAAAATAAAATACTATTACACCATTATATGTCGTTAGAAGTCTTTGCTAGTTGCTAAATCAGATGAAGCGAGAAGTATCTATGACAACCAAATGACAACAAACTGATGACATCAAACAAAGATGGCGGCTACAGCTGATCACTTCTTCACTGCCTGGACTGTGGTCGTACTCCTGCATTTGTCTTCATTGAGACAAAAAATGAAAAGAGACATTATGTAATAATGTTATATTACACACTTGGAGGGCTATGCTGATAAATGCTAGTGATGTTAGCAAGCTAGCTAATGTTAACATTTTTAATTATTAGCAGTTAGCAATAGGTTGGTCAGTTGGACAACATCAGTCACCAGTCTGTTGTAGGGCCAACACAGAGAGACAAACAACCATTCATGCACACGCTCACTCCTAGGGCGGATGGATGGATGGATGGATGGATGGATGGATGGATAGATAGATAGATAGATAGATAGATAGATAGATAGATAGATAGATAGATAGATAGATAGATAGATAGATAGATAGATAGATAGATAGATAGATAGAAATACACAAAATTCACAATAAGATGAAATATTGACAGTAGAAAAATAGAATAGATACACTTAAGGGCACTTATGAGATAATTATAATAGTAAAAGCAACGGTGTAATAATAACAGTATATAATCGTATCAGCAAAGTATATGCTAATATAATAATAATAATAACCTAATAGCAATAGTAATAACAATAATAATAGTAATGATAATAATACTACTAATAATAATAATAGTACTGCTATCACAGCTTGAGATTGACGAGGTACAACACAAATGCTACGGCAAGGGGGAGCCAGGACGCCAGGTCAGGGGGAGTTAACAATAACTCCCCATGCAGAGATTGGGTACGGAGCCCCAATAAGCACAATCACGCTGAGCATGCTGGTAAAAATACCAGAGGAGCAAAACACCAGCTGCTGGTAGACAGAACAGTCGCTCGGGACTGCAGAACCAGAAATACCAATGTGTACACTGTCTGGATTGATTACAAGAAAGCCTATGACTCAATGCCACACACATAGATCATGGAATGCTTGGAGATGTATAACATCAACAGGAGTCTAAGAGCCTTCATTGCAAACTCAATGCGGCAGTGGAAGACCACCCTTGAGATCAACTGCAAGCCAATTGCACAAGTGTCCATCAAATGTGGCATATACCAAGGAGATGCCCTGTCCCCTGTGCTGTTCTGCATAGGTCTGAACCCCTCAGTCAAATAATCACCAAGACTGGCTATGGATACCGACTCAGGAATGGGTCCACCATCAGTCACCTCCTCTACATGGATGACATCAAGCTGTACGCCAAGAGCGAGCGAGACATTGACTCACTGATCAACACAACCAGGAGCTACAGCAATGACATCGGAATGTCATTCAGGCTTGAGAAGTGTGGGCGGATGGTGACAAAGAGAGGGAAGGTAGTCCATACAGAAGGGGTCTCACTCCCAGACGGCAGAATAGCAGACATTGAGGACAGCTACAAGTACCTTGGAATCCCACAAGCAAATGGCAACCTCGAACAGGCCACAAGAAAAGCAGCCACAGCCAAATACCCCCAACGAGTAAGGCAAGTCCTAAGGAGTCAGCTCAGTGGCAAGAACAAGTCCGGGCAATTAAAAGCTATGCCCTGCTGGTCATCAGATACCCAGCGGGAATAATAAGCTGGCCAAAGGAAGAGATTTAGACTACAGATGTGAAAACACGAAAGCTCCTGACCATGCATTGAGGGTTCCACCCCAAATCCAGCACCCTGAGACTGTACACTAAGCGCAAGGAAGGAGGCAGAGGACTAGTGAGTGTCAGAACCACTATCCAGGATGAAACATCCAACATCCTTGAATACATTAGGAAGATGGCCTCAAAGGACGAAGTGCTCGGTGAATGTCTGAGGCAGTGGAAAACAGATCATGTGGTGATAGACGAACCATCATGGGAGGAAAAGCCCCTCCATTTGATGTATCACCGCAAGATAACTGAAGTGGGTGATATCGAGAAATCCTACCAATGGCTAGAAAGGGCTGGACTGAAAAACAGCACAGAGGCACTGATCATAGCTGCACAGGAGCAGGCCTTAAGCACCAGAGCAATAGAGGCCCAGATCTGCCATACAAGACAAGACTCCAGGTGTAGACTGTGCAAAGAGGCACCTGAGACAATCCAGCACATAACTGCAGGGTGTAAGATGCTGGCAGGGAAAGCTTACAAGGAGCGTCACAACCAAGTGGCTGGTATAGTGTACAGGAACATCTGTGTGGAGTACAGACTGGAAGCCCAGAGGTCAAGGTGGGAAACACCTCCGAAGGTGGTAGAGAATAACAGAGCTAAGATCCTGTGGGACTTCCAGATCCAGACCGACAAAATGGTAATGGCAAACCAGCCGGACATTGTGGTGATGGACAAACAGCAGAGGAAAGCCGTTGTGGTTGACATCACAATACCAAGCGATTGCAACATCAGGAAAAAGGAACATGAGAAACTGGAGAAATACCAAGGCCTGAAAGAAGAACTTGAGAAGGCCTGGAAAGTGAAGGTAACAGTGGTACCCTTGGTCATCTGAGCACTCGGAGCTTGTAACCCCCAAACTAGAAGAGTGGCTACAGCAGATCCCAGGACAAACCTCAGACATCTCAGTCCAGAAGAGTGCAGTCCTAGGAACAGCCAAGATACTCAAGCTCCCAGGCCTTTGGTAGAGGACCCGAGCTTGGATGGATGAGAGACCACCCACGGAGGTTGAGGTGACAATTTTTATATATATACATACATACATACATATACAGTATATATATATACATATATATATATATATATATATATATATATATATATATATGCACAGGGACGGCTGGTATAAGTGGGCTAACAGGGCTTAGCCCTCCCTAGATTTTTCAGTAAAGATGAGAACATAATAAACTAATTAATTAATAAAAACTTTGAACTGATTGTTCTAATTCTCGATCAACCAACAACACCTAAAGAGCAAAATCCGCACTAAAACAAACACAATATCTTTTTTTAAAATGGGCTAATCATTTACAGCCCAAGAGAAAGAACACAGTTTCACTTGACTTTGCATTGGCACATGAGTGACAGGTTGTGTGATACGCCTCCTTCGTTTGCTTCTCATTTGGGCTAAATCTGTGCAGCCCAAAGCGGGCGGATGTGGACCAAAGACAGACAACGTGAGCGAAAGAGTTCTGCCAGAGATTGTGTTGAGCAAAACTTGTAGCAATGGCGGAAATTGGCACAAACTAAGTGGATTATTTGCTTTTACATCCATTTTCTTCAATGTCTTTAGAGGAAAAACTCGAGGTGAAGAAGCTGGGGGCACACTACCCAAAAGATATCAAAATTACACAGAAAGACAAGCGCCAAAATCACAACTTTTGTGTAACTTGGTTTTAGAGAAAAGAATGGCTAACAGCTAGCCAAGCAAAAAAGTCGCTTTTCTGTTTCCCTTGTTTACTTGGAGGAGATACAGCTTGGACTAAGCAAGGAATTGTGGATCTGAAACATTTATCAGATAAAATAAGCAAACATGAATGCAGCACAAGTCATATCGGAAATGGCGTAAAGCTTTGAAAAACTTCTGAAAGAAAAACTCCAGCCATATAAACTGGAAAGTAAACTGATCGCACAAACTTAAATGGGGCTGCTGTTATGAGCGGCGCAGTGTCAGGCTTGCAGGCCAGATTAAAGGAGACGTTTTCTCACGCGCACTTTGTGCACTGTTATGCCCATCAGCTGAACCTAATAATTCAACAGGCCTGTTCATGCCTCACACCAGTCAGAAATTTTTTTTGCAAACTTAACAGCATTTGCAACATTTTTCGCCAAGTCTCCCAAAAGAACTGCGGTTCTGGATGAAGTTTGCGGCATTAGGATTCCCGAGTCGGGACAAACAAGGTGGAACTTCAAGAGCCGCACAGTCCACACAGTGTTTGAGCAACAAAATAGTCTGAAGGCATGTTTTGAAAAAATAAAAAAAAAGTCAGTCCTGGGACAGTGTGTCCGTTCAACAAGCCCACTGTCTGTCCACATTACTGGAGGATGAAAACTTTATTTTCTTTTTAACGTTTATTCACGCCGCTCTGATGCATGTTGATATTTTCTACAACACCCTTCAGAAACGAACCACGGATCCCCTGAATACTGGACAAGCCCTGATGAATTTCTCCAGGTCCATAACTGAACTGAGAGAAAAGCTGATCAAAGATGACTGTCATCCAAGCGCGCCATGCAGGATGCAGAGGTCTGGCTGCGTGTCGGTGGCCACACAGTGCTGCAGCATAATGATCGAGCAGTCAAAAGCTCGCTTTGAAAAAGCCCGACACCTAATGTCGTTTGAACTGATAAACCCTGAGCTTTTTTCACAGTTTAAGGCCAGTTTCCACCAACAACAGCTGGATGCCGTATGTGAACATTTTCCAATGATCTGCAAGGAGAAACTAAAGGGTGAACTAATGGTAATGTACAGCAGTTCGGAGTTTGTGTTGTTAATGTTTGCAGTGACACTTTTGAAAATGTTGATAGAGAATAATCTTCAAAACACTTTCTCTGAAACTCTGAAATTGACACAAATAGCCATCACAACCCTGATGACATCAGCAGAGTCAGAGAGGTGCTTCAGCACCTTGAAGAGGATAAAGTCTTTTCTGAGAAGTACTATGGGACAGGACAGACTGAACGCACTGGCCGTGCTTCCTATTGAGCGGGACTTCATTCAGAAATCATCTGACTTCAGTGAAATGGTGATCAACCTGTTTGCATCACAGAAAACTCGTCGTGCTGAACTCCTCTTCAAATAAGGTAAACCATCCTTGTTCATGTCTCAAAACACACAACACATATCCTATAGACCTGTTTTGTTCATCATGTCCTTTCCCGGCCTCTCATAACATTCGTTATTTTTTACTGGAGTTTTTTTCTGCATTCAAGCTTTTGTAGGAAAAGCTTAAGATTACTTTTTTTTTAACCTTGTAGTCTGTGCAAGTGTGTGTGAAAGAGAAAGAGAGTGAGAGGGAGGGAGGAAGAGAGTATTTTAACATTGGTGCATTCCTCTGGATATTATTGTTTTCTTAAAAAGGTAGGCCTTCATAATGCTGCTGTGAAAGCTTAAAGTTTGTATATTGTGATGGAATACCTTTAATGTTCAAATGTGGTCAGTTGGCATCATTAATATGTGTTAGCCCTCCCACTCAATATCACCACAAGCCGTCACTGTATATATATATTTATATTTAGCATGTACAACATATGCAAGGATACATAACTGCAATGTGATGAGTTTGTGCAAAAGCTGACATGTAGAGTTAGACCAGGTTTGTAATGGTGGTTCTGACAGCAGTAGAGGAGTTGTAGACCCTGATTGCAGAAGGTAGGAAGGATCTCCTGTATCTTAAGCTTGGGAGCCTACGTTAGGATACCTCCTTACATAAAACAGTTTAAATGAATAAAATCATATACAAGCAGCTGTTTTTTAAACCATGTTAAGTCAGAGCTTGCAGGGATGTCTTTAGGGAGTGAGTTCCAGAGGGTAGGGACAGCACCTGAGAAAGCTTAGTTGGTGTCAGAAGAGCTTTGAGTTCAGATTCCACAGGGGACATATTACAATGGGGCAAATATTAATACCTTCCAGTTGGGTCCTTAGGAGGACCCTTAACGCTACTGCCTAACCACCTCATCAAGAGTGCAATCGAACAGAGAGACATACCGGCTCAGTCGTCACCCGGTCAAACAAGGTCTACGTCAGGTACTGAGGTACTATGGTGAAAAATGGGCTACTGGAATACAAAGCAGACACCACTAGACACGAGATGCAAGCAAGGCCCTGTTGGAATGACACTACTCTAGTAACCCTAGTGGGCGGGGCTACATAAAGAGAATGTGGGATATATGAATACTTCAATACCCACAATCTACACTGACATCGAAAAAACTTGTAGCTCAGTGTTCCTCTATCTCTACCACAGCTAGAAATTGAGGAGATACAACACACTAATGCTACTGCAAGCAGGAGCCAGGACGAACCCCCATGATGAATGAGAGAGCAACTGACCTGAGGGATAAGATCCTGGCTAGGATGAGAGACTGTCAACGACACTGACTAGTAAGATGCACTAAGAAAATTCCTACTGCGACCATCACTGAAACCAATGAGCTGATATACAGCACAGCAGCAGTGATCCTGGAGATGCTCGGCCAACATGACATCAATATGAAGGGCAAGAAGGAGGCACCATGGAGGGAGTTGGAAGCCACAATCAAGGCGACTCGGAGGGAAGTTAGTCAACTATCAGACCTCCAGAAGGGTACAACCACAAAAGGGGTACCCAAGAGGTACAGCCAGAGTCCATACCTGAGGCTCTAGAACCTGCCAAACAAAGACTCCAAACATTGGCTGCACAGTGAGCAGTTGAGGGAAGAGTTTTTATATGTATATAAACTCTTTCCTCACCTATCCTCCCTTCTCCCCTGGGTAGGCTGGGTGGCTGTTGATCTCAAACTCAGGTGTTCCACCAGACTCCTTGGAGCTTGAAGGTCCTGCAGAGTATCTTAGCTGTTCCTAGGACTGCATGCCAGAGGCACCTCTATGGATCCACAGGCTGGAGCACTGCAGTAGCTGCAGGTTGCTCTGTGGTTTCCAGCTGTTGTGGAAACTGGTTCACCAACATGAACCAGCTTAGATGTCCTTTTAAGTGTTATTTTACATTTTGCTGTAATTCCAAACAGAAGTACAAACCAGCTCTGGCCCTTAGCTTATTTCACAATAGTGTACTTTTACTGTTCTAAATATCTGTAATGTCTTTGTTTTATGTAAAGCACTTTGAATTGTCCTGTACATGAAATGTGCTATACAAATAAACTGTCTTGCCTTGCCTTACTTTAAATTAAATGTCCAAAATGTTTGGACAACCATTCTGAAGACTGAGCAAGGTATGCTGGGAAATGAAGTACTGTGCTTTTATTTTCCACCATTTGAATGTTTTTAAAATTTCATTGATCTGTTTTAATGGTGGCGTGGCTCAGTGGGTAGAGCGGTCATCTTGTATTCTAAGGGTTGCTGGTTTGATCCTCAGCCTGTCAAGTTCATGTTGAGGTGTCCCTGAGCAAGACACCGAACCCCAAATTGCTCCTGATGGGTCGTGGTTGGCGCCTTGCATGGTAGCTTCTGCCATCAGTGTGTGAATGTGAATGAATGTGACATATGATGTAAAGCGATTTGGGTAACATTCTAGGTACAATAAAGCTCTGTATAATACAGACCATTTAATGTTGATTTGTGTTAAAAAAAATCCCATTTACTGAAATAAAGTTTTGTGTACATAAAATCCATAGAATCGTATCTTTATGAAATTCATTTGTAATTTACTCTCTCTCTATATATATATATATATATATATACACACACAGTGTGCAATATTTGCTGCAGGAGTTTTCTTCATGGTTGGTGTTTTCACTCTACACTCGCTCTGTCTTCAGCCTTGTCTGCTCCTTTACCATTGGAGGAAATCTTTCATTCACTATAATAAATCTTATTAAAAATTTGTGGAAATAAACCTGCCTGAGCTTTCTCTCCTTATATTAATGTTAAATTATATTAAATGATTGATTGATCTCTATCACTTGCTTTAAGTATGTAAGACCAAAGTTTGTTTGCTCTCTCATTACAGTTTCAAGCTGTCACTATCAGGAGTTAAACTGGGCCAGGGCTGGGTGCTGGGGTACCAGGGCTGAACTGGTCCTACATAAACTGGTCCTTCATCAAGGGTAATAAACCTCTCTCCCAATTTTTGATTCAGAATAATTAAAACATTTTAAGACAATGAAACTCTTCTAGTTTTTTGTCTGCAGAGAATACCTGATATTGTTGAGCATGCGAGGGGTGATCAACTGAGCGTGGTTAGAGAGATTCTAGCGTGGGCCTGTCATGTCGTCCAGCTCATTGGACCACGTGTGTGTGCACAGTGGATCAATAGTTTCTCCCACGACGAAGCTTCTCAGTTCACAGACACCATGTTGTTCCCTCGCAGTGCAGAAACGCCTCCTACTGATGTATGTTTTTACTCACTTCTATCACAGCTACCTGCTCAGTGTTTACCGTGTTTACATGCGCTCCATTCACATGTGGGTGGTTGGTTTTCACGTGCACGTGTTCCAGAGCTAAATAAATACCTCATCTGTCAGCCTCTGACATCTTAAAGCCCATTTATGCTCCCTTAGTATGTCTGTTTCAAACCTTGTCATACGTCGCCGTCCTCATACTGCTATGCATCTTTTATGCATCTTGTGTGCAGTGCTGAGTTTAGAGTTCACTCCTGCCAACCGACATCAGTTTCAGAAACCGGTTAGCAGTTCTGTCTTCTGCGTCGAGCAACGGATAGCTAAGCTCCCTGAAAACAGACCATAAAACCGATGCAGAAGATGGACGTAACTGTCTGTCTTTATATCCATCTTTTGCGTCCAGCATGAATGGACCTTCACAGGTTAACGATAAAGTTAACAATTACATAAAGTTCTGGATCAGTTACACTGAAAACCAGTATTTGTCTTGGCTGCTCAAAGCAGGGGCAGATCTTGAGTTTTTTTGATGGGGGGGGGCATGCAGGTGCATATACTGGATAAAGGGTGGCACATAAGTCAGTAAAAGAAAAAACAAGGTATCTAGAGTGATCATCAGATGCAGTCAATAATATATTTCCATCAACAATCGTTTACTGGGGATGATCCTGCATCATGTCGTTATATTTTTATGATAAAGAGAAAAGCTTTAAACCGAATCACAGGGTTTATCAGTGTTATTCATCAATACTGGCTTTGAACTTTTTTACATCCTCTTCATAACACGTGAACAGGTTGGACAGACAGATATTATCACCATGGAAACAGTTGCTGAGAGGCAGGATAGCCAGGCAGAAATGATTGACAGGCAGCAGCTCAGCTCACTAAGATAGAAAGTGAGATTAATAAGCAGCCACAGAGCATCTTTGAGGTGGAAGACTTTCCCTCCTGAATCTCCTCAACTACACATGAACCAGGTGGTCCTGAACGTATCAGTGTGAGCCGTTAGCACTGTTAGCTGCCTGTCAGCAGCTCCAGCAGCTCTGGAAAGCTGTGGAGACTTGCGGCAGGTTGTGGCAGCTGCAGGAAGTTGCTGCTGCTACGATTTGAGCTGCTGTCTGTCGCCAGATGACGATCAGCAGGTAAAGAATAAAGTCCGGTGTTACTTTTACACCCATAGAAGCACAAATCCGTCCCATTACAGGAAGATTTCATCAGAAACTTTGTGAAAGAACAGAAGTCTGAAACTAGCAGATCTACACCAGATTAGTTCACATCGCTTCATATGCGTTGGTGGGCGTGGCTTTCTATGCCTGCAAGACAAGGCCCCGCCTACCTGCATCTGGAGGGAGGAGCTGTGAGGGTTTTAAAATTTTCATGATGCAGATGACCTCTCTATGTCACAAAAGACATAACCTGGTTTTACCCTGTAGAGGGTGTTATGAGCATTTTTTTACCCACAAAATCCTGTTTTTAAAAAAAAAAAAAAATCTAATTTTATTAATAATATGTATGGTTTCAGCCAGCACCTAGCTTCAGGAGAAGTTATCAATATGTTCAACTTCTAGTCTCATGGCAGGTAAATCCAGCTGAGGACTCAGCCAGTGGCAACATCTGGCACTCACGTCTATTAGTGACAACAGTTTATATTTACTGTCATTTTACTGGATTCATTTCTTGTCTCGTGGGTCTGATGCTCCCCTCCCTGTAAATGATATCCATCTGTATTGACAAGTCTGAATAAATGAACTCTAAGTGAGAAGATGGCTGGCCTTGGCCCACACGGTTGTTTTTACCTCATCCAGAGAGGTGAGGGATGATGCAGTACCAGTCCTGCTATCAGAGTAATTGCTCTGGACACGGGGTGCTATTTTCAGTGCAGTTAAAAAGAAGAAATCAGGTTGAAGTCTTTTGTTGGTGGGCTGAACCCTCAGTGGCCCCTCCATTCAGCTGTGGAGCCTTTGAAGCCTCCTGCCAGGGAAAATTACTTTATCACATCCTTAGGACGGGACTTTGATCACAGGTCCATAGAGTCCAAATGTCTTTCAAAGGTGTGTGTGTGTGTGTGAGAGTGAGGGACAAAAAAGAGAGAGAACTATACTGTTGATGTTTGTCTTAGAGATATTTTGTCTTCTGTTTTTTGTTTGTACATTACACTCACAATCTTCTCCATCAGGTCCACCTTCTAGTACCGGGTCCTCCTCTTCATCAGGTCCACTTTCTAGTACCGGGTCCTCCTCTTCATCAGGTCCACTTTCTAATACCGGGTCCTCCTCTTCATCAGGTCCACCTTCTAGTACTGGGTCGTCCTCTTCATCAGGTCCACCTTCTAGTACCGGGTCATCCTCTTCATCAGGTCCACCTTCTAGTACCGGGTCGTCCTCTTCATCAGGTCCACCTTCTAGTACCGGGTAGAATCTTTTTAATTCCTGGTGTGATAGAAAGCAGGTGGTGGAAACCTTCCTTAGCAGGTAGGCTGTGCTGGTTAAACCAGGCCACGTTGGTACTAGGGGAACCAAAGTGGGACCAAGAAAACCTCCCCCCACCATTACACCAGCAGCAGGAGGCACCCGGTGTGTCTTCTGCTGCATCCTGGTCCAGACAACTGCTGCTCTGGATATTTTCTCTTCTTCAGAACATTCTCTGGAAACCCTGGAGATGGTTGTGGGTGGAAATCCCAGTAAATACACAGACCAACAACCTGGCCACATTCAAAGTCTCTAAACCTCATCAGATCTGAGGCTGAATTCATTTGAAACCTTCACTTAGTAAACTAAGCAAACATACAGAAAATACACCAGTATCTCACTGGAAACACATTCATTGTGTCAGTGAAATCTCATAAGATTCAACATCAAAATCTATAAAAACCCATAAGTTCGCTTAAGGCTAATGTCTATGGAAAAGACCATTGGCAAGCTAGTGATTAGCATGCGTGAATGGATGTTACCTCCTCAAATATACAAATGTGCAAATGAACAACCTCTGAAATTGCTCATAGGACACTTCAGTGAACGTTAACACCAACAGTAAAAAAAAAAGTATCTCTTATTTTCCAACCAGTAGACACGTCATTAACTCCTTAAAAATCTACCAGTATCAAAGATTACACAATTTAACAAACATGCTTTCATTGTACTTGGATTTGTAACATTTCTACTAAAATGTAGTTTAAAAAAAACAAAAAAAAAGTACTTTTTTTTTAACAAAACTTGATTGAAACCTAAAACGTACCCTTCTGAGCTCTCGGTTGCTCATTCGCTACTGTCTGGGAGAAAAGAAGCTGCGAAGGACTCATCACCAGCAGCCTTCGTTTGAGGCCAAATGAAGTGCAGATTTGTTGGATGGATTTGGAGACTTCTTCAAATTCTCTGAATTGGTACAGTGCTTGGCGCACCACGATGACGTATGCAGCCGACAAATCCACACTTCGAAGTGTGCAGACCCTCAGTTGGGACACTCGCCTTCCATATTCTGTCTGAACTGACTTACAGACTGACTACAACTTTACTGCAAGAAATCTGGCAACTAAAGGGCTGCTTAACCAGAAACCACAGTAATATTTCATAATTTTCCAGCAATGGAAAAACAAAGCTCAATAATGAAATTGAAAACTACATCATTTTTACATTTCAGGACATTCAGTTGATTTCTGAAATAATTATGAAGAAACAGAGAGTTCATAATTATCCGCCTGCTGGAATTCATTGAGTAAGAAAGTAAAAGGAAAAAAACCTGATGATGCAGCACAGCGATGCATCATTGAATAAATACAATCACTGACAAGCTAATTAAATCAAACCATGAGACCAGTGAAGATGCACAGCCCTACTTTCTTCCTCATTCTAACGCTCAGTTTGAACTTCAGCAAGTTGTCTTCACCACATCCACAAGACTAGATGCTGCCATGTGATTGGCTGATTAGATATCTGTGTTAACAGGTGGAGGTGATGAAGTGGAGAATCATAATCAAGTACATTTTCTGCACAATTTTGTACATTTGGGAGATGAGTCTCAACACAGCATCTACTTCTCTGTAGCTTGATGGGGTTGAATTGAAGGTTTTTCTCTTTGATATGTTTTGTTATTGTATTTGTTTTTTTCACCATTTTTTTCATAAATGTTTATCATGTCATGTTTATTGCAGTTCATTTATCCAAACAATCTAACAATCAAAGCCATTATGATTGCCTGTTATGAGTGAAATCTGTGTTTTATTGATATATGAGACAAAGTTAATTTAAAAACATGAATCTACCCTCAGAACGATGCTGTCCACTATGTTGTCACTTTGAACTGCTCAGATTTGCATTGTTTCCTACTTATATCACTACTTTAGCCCTCTATCCATCTCTTCTACCACTACCAATGTCTTTATACCTCAGATGACCCTCCTCAGAAAAAAGCCCTGTTGGATGAGGACATGTGACTGAGCCAGTTAGGCTAAATCCAAATCAATTCCCCTCCAGTGGCCATAGAAAAGCACCAAATCGAGTTTATGCTCTGCTAATGCAATCAGCTTGCGGGTGGGGAGAGGATGACTGTGCCATCATGTCTTCCCTAATTTCATTTTCCCAGGCAGACGAGCAGGCCTGCTTGGTAGGGTTGGTTCTGGAGGGATGCCCGCAGCCACGAGGCATGACTGGATAAGATAACCAGTCATGCCAGGGCTTTCAGAGGTTTTGCAGCAGAAAATGTTGGCCTAAACGATGGGCTGCACAAACAGTGAAAGAAAGAAATCAGGCATCACTCAAATCCAGAAAGTGAGAAAAAAAAAACAAAGAAACTCAATAGGACAAAAGATGTCTAGATGATGTATATAATGAGTATTTCTGCCTTTAGTTAAACCCTGTAATCCACTGGAAAATGTCCCATTTACCTGTAAAATTAACTTGAGTTTGCTGTATGCTTAGGCCAATGGTCTATAAACCCACTGAAAACAACTTCCCTACCTTTGGCTGAATCTGTGCACACAGTTTTCCAGGAGTTCCGGCCTTGCAAAGTGGCAAAGTATGAAGAATGAGCATTTTGTTTATGCTTTAATGAAGAGAATCTGCACTTTAAGTCTACGTTTACTGTAACCTGAATGTCCACCAGGATCTACGGTGAGGACATCGTGAAAAATCGGGGGAAAATAGTCAGGACTAAATGTGTTTGAACTTCCCTAAGACATGATACCACACATGTCAGGGCATCCCAGGAGGGTTTCATAATGAGAATTCGAATAGCCTCAGGATAAGACCTTCGGAGGGTAAGATGCCCGACCAGTAATCCAGCACCCAGCAGGAGAAGCATGCAGGCCACAGGTTGGTAGCACCAACCAACCATAACATGACGACGACTGACAGGTGAAGCAATCAGCTCATTAACATTCAGTTTTCTGTAGAGAAACTATGGGTCTACATGTTTATTGGACTTACTTTGACACATAGCACCTTAATGCTGTTACAGAGGAAGGTTTTTCTGTTAAATCCGACCAGTGATAGCATGTTTAGCTGCATGTTATCCTTCAGCTGTCTCAGTGGTGTCCAGCCAGCAATGTGGGCTACATGGACAAGTGGCAGAAATCCTGATCTGATAAGGAGAGACTGCATCTATTCCTCTGAACGGGGCAACTTTAATGTGAAGGAAAATTGATGAATTTGTAAGTTAAACAGCAGGGGGCAGTCCAGGGAGAAGAGTTTCAGTCTTGGCCTTTATATCTGTTGTCATCTTTTTTATTGTTGTGTATCAGCCACCTGGTCCTTTTCCTGAGTTTCTTGTTAATAAAATGGAGGGCAGCCACCTGAACCACACAATAACAGCAAACTGTCTCAGTTTATAAAGTAGAGTCTCAGTTAGGGGGTGATCGGTCTGAAGAGGCTGGCTCTTTTATTTCATAGACGTAAAGCAGATTAATGGGTGTGCCTGCACGAGAAGGGCTCACTGTTTGCTCAGCTGAGTGTTTGGACATCTTCTGCTTGTGTTGGACTATTTTTCCTCCTATCTCTTCTAATGGAGGCCGGCATTAGTAGACTTGTGTACTTGAGAGAGGAGTTATTGGCACTGAAAGACTATGTTAAGACGGGAAAATGCCATCTGATTCCACCAGAGCTAAGGTGGAAGTACCAGGGATGCAGAGCTGGTCGTAAACACAAGGCTGGAGTCACCAAGCGGAAGGTTTTTAAATCACCTATTCCCTCCGTTGTTATGAAGAATGTCAATGCATTTTCCAACAAGATGGATGAGCCTACAGCGCTAATTAGGAGCCAGCGAAACTACAGCTATGTACCGGATGCTAATGTAGACGTGTCCAGCTTTCCCATCATGTGAGCAGATTGGGATCCTAGTTCCAGCAGGAAGAGCTAAGGTGGGGCCTTATCCTGTATGCCAACCTAACCATCAGACTGTTAAAACTGATAGCTGTTAGCATTAGATGGCTTCCTGAAGCCAAACTGGGAGCCGGTTCCACAGAGAGGGGTCTGATACCTGAAGGTTCTGCCTCTCATTCCAGTTTTAGAACCTCTAGGGACCACCAGTAAACCTGCAGTCCGAGGGTGAAGCTCTGATGGGAAAATGTGGAACTCTGAGATCTTGAAGATCTTGGTCAGTAAGAGCTTTATGTGTGAGGAGAAAAAATTTAGATTCAATTCTGGATTTAGCAGGAAGCCGATGAAGAGAAAATAAAACTGGAGAAATATGACTTCATCAGAACCCTCGCTGCAGCATCTTGGATCAGATGGAGACTTTTCAGAGCAATAATCAGGAATTAGTCATCCAGTCTGGACGGACCAGTTTTCCTGCATCACCCTGAGACACGATGCTCTCAGTCTGGGAATATTTAATGGATAAAATAGGTGAAAGAAGGCAGCTTTTTTATTTTTAATAAGTATTGATTGTGAATATTTTCTGCTGTATGAGTGCTTATTTAGTGTCATATTGATTCACCGACAGAAGTGAGTTCTCTCACCGTTTCTTTTCTCTTATGACTCGTACACAGCAGCCAGCTTCACTTCCTTGTCCTCTTGGCGCCGCCTCCCTCTCAACTCTTTCCTCATTCATCATGACTGAACATTGTTCTGTTAAGGTGCACATCCACTATTCTAGTTTCTGTTAAATTTCATGCAATAACAATCTAAAATTGCAGTAGCTCAGGATCAAACCATTGACGCTGTCACTTATGATATATTAATTACTAACAAGCTGGATATCAGTAGAACCACGTCTATTTTTCATGGTGTTGCTAAGGAAATGTTTCACCTCAAGCCCTGTAAGTTAACACTTGTGTGGCAGTGGAACTTTTTCACGGAGACATGGTGCATCTCTGTGTGTCTGTGTATGCGAACATTTAGCCTTTTAGTGAGGGAACACCAGCATATAGCAGATGTCGGTAAAGTGCTCCCTCGGTAGGCAAGCCTGATGAACACAAATGGAAGTGGTTACATCGGTAGGAAAATAGACCACTCGGAGATGTGCTGGCACAGTCCATGTGTGCAGAGGGAGAGCAGGTGCATTGACATGAGTCAGGGGGCTGGAGAGTATTTCCTCCCTTGGCCTGAGCTGGTAACTGCTTGGAAAAAACAGCCACCTGAAATTGAAAGAGAATTTATGCTGTATGTGAAAGCTGCTGCTGGTTTAAAGATCATATTTATATGTGCTCTTACTCAACAGCTGACCTTGGACCCAACTGATTCCCACAGGATTTAACAAAGTCTCAGTAAACAGAAATCAGTTGGAGAAAAGCTCAGGGGGCTGCTGACCCTGGGGAGGGGGGGGGGGGTTCCAGTCTGCTGCATCTGGGAGGGGTGTGGTGGTGGTGGAGGAGGGGTGGCTGGGGTTGGCGATGGGGGCGGTCCTCTTGCCCACAGGTGGTGTCCCTCATGGGGCATGGTGGGAGGGTTAAGTGTGATGTGGGTGTGTGAGAGCAAAGTGTTGGTGAGAGGAGGTGGGCTGGCGGGGGTGGCAGATGGAGGTGGATGGAGGGGAGACTATTAGGTGGGGTGGTAAGGAGAAGCTGAGGGAGGGTGTATGGGGTGGGTGAGGGGAGGAGGGCTGGGTGGTTGATGGTGCCCTGGTTCTGGTTCTGTGTGCAGCTGGAACATTGGGGCGAGTGCTGGCCCACACTGGGTGGTTGTCTGGGGGGGGTCTGGTTCTCCTGTGCATTGTGCAGCTGACATAAGCTCACCGGAGTGAATGCTGAACTCAGCACTGCCCCTAGTGGCTGACTTAACATCCATGGCAACACAAAACATGCATGGAAGTATGAGCACCGCAGCATATGGCAACATTTGAAATGGATGTCGCTATTTATGTATGTAGGGAAGCAGAAATGGGCCTTAAGTGGAGCTCCTGATGATTGTCAGCTTAGGCTAGGTACACACATAAAGATCATCGGACAGTTTTGTCCTGATATTGCCCCTTCTTACATCTTATAAGATTTTCCTATAAATCATCCTGTGATATGAGGTGTGTTACGTGCAAATTCGTCCCAACAATCATCTCCAAAATGGGTCATGCCTGAGAATCGGAAGTTTTGAACATGTTCAATATTAATGACAAAATGACTCCTGAGTCGTGGCTCAGTGGATGGTGACGTGGAACTGAACGTAGCCAATCAGAGAGCGAGCTGACTGGGGAGCCAGTCGGCTATGTTTTTCATCATGTATGTCCTCTTCCATGCTGGGTGTTGTGTTCTCAGGTTGTTGCCATGGTTCTTCTTTGTTTTTGATATCTCACGTTTGATCATGCGAGATTTCTGGCTTGGAGGACTAGGTTCTAGACTGGTTGTGGGACCTCATCATGGTGTGTGTGTTGCTCTGTGATGAGATTATCAGAGCCACCACACACAGCACCATCAACCCTGCTGAAGGCATGATTTTTTCTCGTCGTCGTGGCAGGCTGTTGTCCCCGAAGATGTTGGTTTTGGAGAACAGACATTTTATTTTCTTGGCTGCGGCGCCACATATTAGTTTATGTGATGGTGTTAAAAGGGGAGATACACTCACATGTTAAATTAGTAAAAGGTGTCAGGTAATGTTTAACTGGCAAATTTCAACAGTTTCATAATAAATACAAAACACTGCAACTATAAAATATATTTCATCTTACATGCCAGATTATAGTAAATTATTTTTACAAAAAAAGAAAATAAACTAGGTTTCAGATCATTTGTTTTGTAAACATGTTGCACAGGAAAACTATTCAGTGTCTTTTGGAGCCTTGTGGCTATAATAAATATATTAGGGATAATAACTTTCGTTACATATCAATTTCTGAATGTGAAAATAACGTAGCATTCAGTGTGCACACTATTTATGAGCTAATCACCCAGATCATTTATTATTCATCACACGAGTGCCAGCCCTGTAGCTCTGAGGCTAACAGAGAAGGTGTTTCCCTGCCTCTCCTCTTCTTCTCTAAATTGCTGCACATTTTTAAATCAGTGTAATTTCTCAGTGGAGTAAAAGATGCCACTGGCTGCTGTCACTACTAGACTGTTTTAGTATCAGCATGTGTGTAATCTCCCAGGGCAGCTCCATCATCTCCGGCTTACTTGTTGCAGCCTCCACAGTCTCGGGGGATGAGGATTTCAGAATACGTCCCAGTATGCTGTCTCTAGTTAAATATCTCAGACAGCTGGCATGTACTTCACAATAACAAATGAAGCATGTGCAGAACCAGATGTCTTTGTTTCTGGACAGCAAATGCAGACTGTAAAAGGATTGAAATATCTAAGTGTTCTGCTCGATTTAAACTGAATTTCAACGCTCAGGTCAAAGAATTTGTAAACAAGTCTGAACAAGTATTGCTAATTTCAAGTCCACATGTAACTCCATGTCAGCTGAAGCAGCTAAAGTATACACACATTCTGCATCCTGATTAACAAGCTGGTCAGAAATTACACACATGGACAAAATTGTTGGTACCCTTCAGTTAATGAAAGAAAAAACTCACAATGACCACAGAAATAACTTGAATCTGACAAAAGTAATAATAAATAAAAATTCTATGAAATTTAACCAAAGAAACCATGGGAACCATCATGTTTGTCCAGGCCTGTTTCATGAGTTTATTTTTTTTAAATAATTCTGTTGAAGCATGGTTGAAAAACAATGTCTGACTTTCATTGGTTAAATTTCATAGAATTTTTATTTATTATTACTTTTGTCAGATTCAAGTTATTTCTGTGGTCATTGTGAGTTTTTCTCTCATTAACCGAAGGGTACCAACAATTCTGACCATGTGTGTAAATCCTGCACCTTGCAGTCTTAGCCTAAACAGACAATTTATATCTTAGACAAAAAGACTATTATTCAGTTTTGTAGATATAAAGAAATGTCACAAAAAATACCCAAAAATATTCGATTTATTTTATATATTGTTTATAAAATTATACATAGTTTAACTCCCGCTGCTCTTGGACTACATTCCTTTAGGGAAAAGGGCCTGTCTCCATATGTGGACCTCTGTCTGCATATGTGGACTTCTGTCTGCATATGTGGACTTCTGTCTGCACATGTGGATGTCTTTTTGCATATGTGGACCTCTGTCTGTATATGTTGTCCTCTGTCTGCACATGTGGGCCTTTGTCTGCATATGTGGACTTCTTTCTGCATATGTGGACTTCTTTCTGCACATGTGCACTTCTTTCTGCACATGTGGACCTCTGTCTGCACACTCTAAGAAAAAAGGTCCGTAAAAAAACAGAGGAGTTGCTGGCAGAAAATTACCAGGAAACTGTACTGTTATTGTACGGACACTTCCGTTATTGAAATAACGGGGAAATCTGTAGCTACACAGCATATGCTCCCGTTTATATACGGACACTGCCGTTATTCCGGAATTCCTTTAGTTGTAAGAAAAGTCTAGCTTTAAGAACAAATGAGGGACAGAGATGTGTCAGTATAATATATTTTGTAATTATTTATTCTTATTATTCATGTTTTCTCTGGAGTCCAATGACCCTGCGATTCATTTCTGTCTCCTGTGCAGGACATGAGTCTGAAACCTAAAAGTCATGCGTCCTTTGAATTAATTGCAAAATTCACAAACAATAAAACAGAAAACAACAACAAAAACATAAAACAAAATAAATTGATAAATAAAAAGCATTATATTGTAGCCACATAAAAATAAACATTATCATGACATTCCATAATTACGTTCTTTACAACAGAAACCCCAAAGTCCACTACAAGGGACAGGCCATGAAATCATGGGAAAACAATGTGTCTTACAAACAAATGATGCAGAGTTTCCAACTACAACACTTAAAACAATACAAAAGCAAAAGTATTTTCCCTGGGACTTAAGAGGTTAAGGAAAGGAAAAAACAAAGAAATATCAACTAATTCTACTAATCACAAAAATAATTCAAACATAATTTATGATCTTAAAGTTTCCACTGATTTTCTAAGTCATTCAATTTAGAGAGGAACGTCAACAGTCCTGCTGGAACATGCTGCCTCTTTCTCCCCTTTTTCACTGCTTTTGTTCCTCTTTCAGGATTGATCCCCAGAACGATTCTATAAAGAAAAAGAATGTATTATCTATATTAGTAACAGAACAAGGACACTTCATGACGACTGCTAACCCAAATCACATTTTGTTTCATCTTGATGGTATTTAAACACATGTAGAGCTGGAGATCTCCACAGCCAAAAGTAATGAGAATTTTGGAGTCAGATTACATTTGGAGACTGTTGTGATTTGGCAATGCTGTAGATGTGTCAATATAGCAACTGACAAATAGATTAACAGAGTTAACTAAAAGTGCGGTAAATACCTGAGTCATTGTCTAAACTACACCTGTTTTGTAACTGTTTTGACAGACTTGTACACCTCCTGTAATAGAGCTTCCACATAAACAATGTGAGTGATGTACCATGGGAAATACTTTCAGAATGTGCTCGGTTTCAATCACAGGGTTTCAATATTTCTAAAAACCATTGATATATGTTGCTACTTCCATTTTAGAATATGCTAGCAATATAGCAAGCTCCAGATAGCAGCAACGTAGTAAGTCAGATGATTCTGAAATCTGTTCATTGTTATATATACAATAGTTGACATTATTTGTTAAAGACAACCCACAATCCTTTTAAAAGGAAAAAGAATCTATTAAATCAGTCATTCAGTATTTATGTCTGTGATGATTGGTTGCTGCTGAACAATGGGGTTGTAGGTGGAGGTGAGAAGAACCAGATTTATTGTTATTATTTGGATAAAATATGTCAAGCCACTTATTTTCTCTGGTGAAGCAGCTGACAAACTGTTGGAACGCAGGTGATGGTGCAGAGAGGGAGACATTGTTGAAGTCTCCAGGTATTGCAATGAATTGGTTAGGATGTTGTGTTTGTAGCATATTGATAATAGTGCTGATGATGTCACAAATTGTGTCTGCAGAGGTACCAGGTATGATTGAAACCACTACCAGAATAACACAGGTAAAAAATCTCCCTCCTGCAGATCGTCTCCTTGACCGTGAGCACTGCAGTTCCTTCTCCCTTGATGCTAATACAATCTTAAGCAGTGTGTTGACAAGCACGCCAGTATTTGTAAGACTGAAAGGCTGTGTGTCTGAGATGGTGGTCAGCAGCACTGAAGCACCACAAGGGACCTTACTCTCACCATTTCTCTCCACACTGTACACCTCAGACTTCCAACACAACTCTGAGACCTGTCATCTGCAGAAATACTCTGATGACTGCTGAGTGAAGAGATGCTGAGTACAGATAACTGATCAGTCAGTTTGTGAGATGTTGTGAACACTCACCTCATTTTGAAGACAAACAAAACAAAAGAGATAGTTGTTAACTTCAGGAGAAACTGGAATAAAGAACATACTGTTTACATCCTGGTAGAAAAGATGGTGGAGGATTACAAGTACCTTAGAGTTCAGCTAAACAACAGACTGGACTGGAAATGTAACAAAGAAGCATCTAGAAGGAAAGACAGGAGACTCTACTTCTGAAGGAAGCTGAATCGTTTAATGTCTGCACCAAGATGTTTCACATCTTCCATCAGTCTTTGGTGGAGAGCTCATCCACTGCTGGGGCATCAACATTGGAACCAGAGACTTAAACCTGACCAAAATATTTCACAGCATAAATAAAGCTCTTCTCACCTTTGAATGAATTCCAGCGTGAGAGCCATCTCCTTTGGATATTTAATGTTGAAAACATAAAACAAACAAAAGGCATAGCTCAGCACTACAATGGGGGAGTTGATGTGGTCATTCACAATCTCTCCATCCATGGCAACTTTGAAACATCGTTCCCCTTCAGACACAGGAATCACCAGTATCAGAACAAGAGAACAAGTCCACTTACAAAACATATAAATAAAATGGTTAAAAAGCCAGCAAAACAATAAGCACAGCCAACACATGTTCAACGTTAGCTATGACCACTTTGACCATATATTCAGGCCAAATTATGATTAATTATATAATTATATTTAGACTTATCAATCTAGACTATTTTAATGTGCAATTAAAAATGATCAAACTCTCAAAGTGTCAAAGCAGTTAACGTAATATATCAGACTTGACCAGGACAAGTAAACACTGATGTTACATACCCATGATAAGGATGCAGGGGGTGCTCGGTATGCTGATTGCAGGAGTGTCAGGGTCCTACTGCAGCAAAAGGAGATGGTAGATGTTAGAATGTATGTATGTATACACATGCATATATACACATAGACACATATTATATATATATATATACATATATATATATGTATACCTCGTTATGGTGGAACATTTGATCAGGAGTATTTTGCAATTCCAGAGATCAGCTCCAAAGGATCAGCACCTTCATTCGTCATCCCCTTTGAATTGAGGAAATCTCTAATTGTCTTTTCTTTCCTGGAATATTCATCTGCCAGTTTGATTTGTACTGGAAAGCCAAGAAGAGTTCGTGTGTGATTAAAAAGGAAGACTGCCTTGAAGAGGAAGGGCTATTCCTCCAACAACCTGTTTACAGAGCTGCGTGCTGAAGGGAATATGTGTCAGCCATCAACTTTTGTATATTAGACTCCTGCAGCTGACCAGATTTGAAGGCGGTTTTTAGTTCCTCTTACTTGGTTTCTAGCTCCATTGAGTTACCAATATCAGGCTAATCACAATCTTGTTATCTGGCAAACGTGGCTAATTGGCAGCACATGAAATGTTCAACAACACTGTGAAAGAATAGAGGTCTTAGCGTAAATCAACACCAGGTACTGAAGCCAGTAATATGTCCCAACACTTGTCCCAAACTTTATATTAGAAACCCTTTAAGTTAACAAATTATACGCTCAATGTATTTAGATTAGATAGATATTTTACCACAGAGGTCTCAAAGACTCGAAACGGAGCTCGTGAATTTGACGTCACACCGCAAAGCATTGGTGGGCTTGAAGGCACTTTCACAGCTGACAAGTGTAGTCACAACTAGTGAAATTCTTTCGGGTTTGTTGTTCTCTGATTGGACAAAAGTCCTTCAGGTAAAATGCGGATTGGACAATGCAGCATTTAGGCCCAGCAATTGGACAGTCCTATGCATAATGAGCTGAAAACTTCTTCAGCAGGATGCACCATTAAGCAGTGTCCAGCAAGACACAGTCCTCTGCTACTGACAACTTTTACTGTAATTCTGGATTCTGCTGCCAGTGTTTCTGGCTGCACGTGTGCGCTTGAAGATGCTCTTTGGTACAAACAAACCCTTATGATTTAGGTTCTAAGCCAACAACTTAGATACTTTCTCCTGCTGATACTTAACTTGTTGCTGTTGATATAATTTAAACTGCTGCAAGTTGAATTATCTTATTCCTCTCAGCTGTGTGCTGCAATTGGCAAAATTAACTTGTTGCACAATCAAAGGGTATTGAGGCTTAATAAAAAATGTCAAATTGTTAGAATGCGAAAAACCTTGAAATATTGGAATTTACTAGCATTATTTTTACAATAATTTATTGAACATTCCACCATTTTAGCACATTAAAACGTCATATTTCTACTATTGACCCCAGCTTCTTAATAATCTCAGCAAGTATTTTAAACCATTTAAACTGCTTTAGAGCACCTTCACACTTTTGAACTCAACTTGTTCCATTGTAACAATACCTAGATGTATAAAGTTCTCAACATTAAAGACTCCACAGTTTCTACCTGGTAGGATGATGGTTAACTAAGTTGCCACTGGTGTGTGTACTCATAGGTTCAATGTCAGTCAGGGATGTTGTTTCGTCTGCTGAGTACATCTGTTTTCCGTCTTACACTATTCTTTATGTAATTATATATATTCTGTGTAGTTTTCAGCAGTACAAAATTAAACATTTTTGACCATTTTTACCAAGCATATGCGCATTTCATTTCCCTCATCCAACATGATTCAGTATAGCGCATTCACACGTGCTGTTATTGCACAAGAGCATTTTTCTAGATTTTGTTTGTTTGTTTTCTTTTGCCAATAGTTTTTGTGGCCTATCTGTTCTGATCGACAGTCCTTACCGGTTACTGGCAATAATACACTACTATAATGTTGTTTGTCGTCCGCCAATAACACGCAAGAAGAATATGGTGTGGAGGAATACAGAACAAGCTCCGTTAAAAAGTAATTACGGAAGATTCCGTCAAATATTTACGATACATTCTCCCATATTTTTACTGACTTTTCTTAGAGTGCACATGTGGACCTTTGTCTGCATATGTGGACCTTTGTCTCCACATGTGGACTTCTGTCTGCACATATGGACCTTTTTCTGCATATGTGGACTTCTTTCTGCATATGTGCACTTCTTTCTGCACATGTGGACTTCTCTCTGCACATGTGGATGTCTGTTTGCATATGTGGACCTCTGTCTGCATATGTTGTCCTCTGTCTGCACATGTGGACCTTTGTCTGCATATGTGGACCTTTGTCTCCACATGTGGACTTCTGTATGCACATGTGGACTTCTCTCTGCACATGTGGATGTCTGTTTGCACATATGGACCTCTGTCTGTATATGTGGACCTTTGTTTCCATATGTGGACCTCTGTCTCTATTTCTAGACTTCTGTTTGCACATATGGACCTTTTTCTACATATGTGGACTTCTTTCTGCATATGTGGACTTCTGTCTGCACATGTGGGCCTTTGTCTGCATATGTGGACCTTTGACTCCACATGTGGACCTATGTCTGCATATGTGCACTTCTTTCTGCCTATGTGGACCTCTGTCTGCACATGTGGACCTTTGTCTGCATATGTGGACCTTTGTCTCCACCCGTGGACCTCTGTCTGCATATATGGACCTATGTCTGCATATGTTGACCTCTGTCTGCATATGTGCAAATATGTCTGCATATATGAACCTTTGTCTGCACATGTGGACCTATGTCTGCATATGTGGACCTCTTTCTGCATATGTGGACCTATGTCTGCATATGTGGACTTTTGTCTCCATATGTGGACCTCTGTCTCTCTATGTGGACTTCTGTCTGCACATATGGACCTCTGTCTGCATATGTTGACCTGTGTCTGCACATGTGGACCTCTGTCTCCATATGTGGACCTCTGTCTGAAAATGTGGAACTTTGTCTGCGTATGTGGACCTCTGTCTGCAAATGTGGCCTTCCGTCTGCATACGTGGACCTCTGTCTGCACATATGGACCTTTTTCTGCATATCTGGACTTCTTCCTCAATGGAAACACACAAACAAATGCAATTGTACTTTGTTGAAATTTCATAAATATCACTTTTATTTTGTGAAAAGCTGTAATGGTTTGCAGTTACTGATACAGCCGACTACCTTTATCATGTGCATGTTGGAGGTGGATAGCAGGTTTCATACATTGCCACTGAGCAATGAAGTGTGGAAAGAGCTTGAGTCAGTGCTGTGGAGTCAGTGACCCTGAGCTTACAGCCAAACCTGCAGGAAAAAAACACCAGTATGGTATCAGCGCTGCTGGAGGCTGCTCTAATCCCCACTCACTCTGCATCTGTTTAACAATGCTGCTAAATTCTTAAACATCTATGTCGCATACAATAACTTTTCCCTCCTGCATATAATAATACAAGTCTGGATGTTTGAAACAAGGTGGCTCTAAATAACAAATCTAGCTAAACGTTCCGCACTCATCTTTAGGATTTGATTTGACCTCTGGGATGGATGGATGGATGGATGGATGGATGGATGGATGGATGGATGGATGGATGGATGGATGGATGGATGGATGAATAGATGGATGGATAGATAGATAGATAGATAGATAGATAGATAGATAGATAGATAGATAGATAGATAGATAGATAGATAGATAGATAGATAGATAGATAGATAGATAGATAGATAGATAGATAGACAGACAGACAGACAGACAGACCGACCCACCATTGTCATGGATATTTATATCTCTATTTGGACCTCTGCTGCTCCCACAGATGCTTTGTAGCTAGGTTTTCCATCCCTGCTACCTGGACCACGTCCAGAAACTAAATATTTGAATCTTTCCTCCCTGACCTCGGTTGGATAAAGCTTTAGAGTTGTTGCTGCTTCAGGTATGTTGTTATTATGGACGGATGCTCTGTGATTTCTTACTGAAGCATCAGTTTCACTGTTGCTAAACGATCAATCATCATCCTCAGGAGGCAAATATTTCCTCCAGAATCAGAGGTGCTGATAGATGAGAAAGTTCTTCATCAATCTGTTGCTGTTTCCTCTGTAATCTACTCTGCTTCACTGACTATGACCTTCCTCAGCGGCTCTGTATAATGTCTTTCAAACACAATTTCCTCATAAATGTTAAAACGTTGAATAGACTCCCAACCTCCCCTCTCTTTGTATAAGCTTAATGAAAAGGAGTGTAACTTGACTTGGTGCTGTTTCTCTAGCCTTACAGGAGCTTTGCCGATGATGCCAAACAGCAAGGAATCTATAGTAACTGGTTAGGCTTAGAAAAACATCCTGCTTACAAGTAAAAATTCTGCCTGAATACCTGCAGTGAGATATTCTCACTGTAGTGCATCTCTTTAAGTCATGTTAGATGAAAAACACACAGCGGTAACAATCAGAATAAATACAAAGGTTTTGGTTTCATGTTTGCATTGCTGTAGGAGGCTGGTTGGTATCCATTACAGACTGGTGCCAGAGACAAAAACACCAAACTGTAGTTTTTGAGGGATTTATTGATACACAGGAAGAAGAGGGGAGTTAAACAGAGACGTGAAGGTTTTCCTGAGGTGAATGTGCAGAGTGACCAGGGGATAATGGAAACTTCCCACAGCTTGAAGAGGTACAAAAAATCCAAACAACAAAATCCGACTGAAAATCACTGGAAACCATACTCGCACCAACTAAGAAGCACAGCACAGGAAGCCAGACCCAAGAAAGGCAGGAGGAAGGAGACTGGAGAGAGTTTAAATAGGGCTGAGCACAGGTGAGGATAAGGCGCAATCCTCACCTGAGCAATCGGACCAGGTGGAATGAATTAGCCTGACTGAGAGAGACAACCACTACAGGCCTGGCAGTACAAATTCCTTTCCATGTGGCTGGTAGAGACTTTTAACTCTTCTTTTATTCAGAATAAAAATAAAATCCTCTAAAATAAAATGACCTTGTAAACATCTAATTCAAAATGAAAATGGCCATTCTGAATTAAACTTAAATCCAAATTAAGAGGCTGGTTTATTCAGATTTTAAATCCAAATTAAATAATTCTTTGATCATGTAAATGTTCATTCCGCTTTAAATGAATTCCCTTCGTTCTGAGCATACTCGTTCCCTTGTCCTGTTGCCATGACGAAACGGTACTCTGCCTACCTCCTCCTCCTCCTCAGCTGACCAAAGTGAAGCAGGATGCTGGTGTCTGTTACACCCGCACCAGGCCCTGCCACGGACACACCCACACCTGCCACGTATCACCACAGTCAATCCCCAGAATATTAATCAGTCACATCGTCAGTCAGTCTGGGCTTTATATATGCCAACTCCACATCCACTCCCCGTCTTGTTGTAACATTGTTGGGCTTCCCTGATCACCCCTTCCTGGTCCCGACTCACCTAGCTGATCTCCGGACTTCAGTGTTTGCTCCTTGGCTACTCCTCACTTAAACTCTGATCTGTCTCTGTGAGGTCCTTCATAACAATGTCAAACTGCTGCTTTACAACTAGAATCACCATCAGAGCGAAAATGGTTCTTATTATGTGGTCCTCCACGAAAAGAAAAGAAGAAAGAATTGGAGTTTGTTTTCTTCTGGTAGACGTAAATACATCACATCCGCCCATCTAATCAGAACCCTTCCCAGCCCCCAGATCTAAAGCAGAATTAAATAAAGACGATTAAACGTGTTTTTAATATGAATTTCAATTCAGAATTACTATTTCCATGTAAACATGAAGGAGAATACTTTTACTGCAAATGATTTATTTCTGAATAATTAATTCAAAATTAAAAAACATCATGTAACCGTAGCCACTGTGGTGTGAAAGCAGCATTGCAGCTTCACAGGCTTCCTGACTCCACGTCCTCACAGACTTATGGAGACAGGCAACCTTTAAACCACAGGAACATATTGAGGTGTTAACCACACCAGTTGGGAGGTTTTGCATAAACTAGGTGACTCCACGTCCTCACAGACTTAAGCTGGATTTATACTTGTGTGGCATCTGCATGCGGTAGGACCAGCATCTGCATACGGTAGAGTAGGTGTCTGCGTACGGTAAGACCGGTGTCTGCGTGCGGTAGGACTGGTGTCTGCATGCGGTAGGACTGGTGTCTGCGTACGGTAGGGCCGGTGTCTGGTGCGGTAGGACCAGTATCTGCATACGGTAGAGTCGGTGTCTGTGTGCGGTTGGACCAGCATCTGCATACGGTAGAGTCGGTGTCTGCGTACGGTAGGACCAGCACCTGCATACAGTAGAGTTGGTGTCTGCGTGCGGTAGGACCAGCATCTGCATACGGTAGAGTCGGTGTCTGCGTACAGTAGGACCAGCATCTGCGTACGGTAGAGTCGGTGTCTGCGTATGGTAAGACCGGTGTCTGCGTGCAGTAGGACAAGTATCTGCATACGGGAGAGTCGGTGTCTGCGTACTGTGGGACCGGTGTCTGCGTACGGTAGAGTTGGTGTCTGCGTACGGTGGGACCGGTGTCTGCGTACGGTAGAGTTGGTGTCTGCGTACAATAGGACCGGTGTCTGCATACGGTAGGACCGGTGTCTGCGTACGGTAGAGTTGGTGTCTGCGTACGATAGGACCGGTGTCTGCATACGGTAGGACCGGTGTCTGCGTACGGTAGAGTTGGTGTCTGCGTACGGTAGGACCGGTGTCTGCGTGCGGTAGAGTTGGTGTCTGCGTACGATAGGACCGGTGTCTGCGTGCGGTAGAGTTGGTGTCTGCGTACGATAGGACCAGTGTCTGCGTACGATAGGACCGGTGTCTGCGTACGGTAGGACCGGTGTCTGCGTACGGTAGAGTTGGTGTCTGCATACGATAGGACCGGTGTCTGCGTGCGGTAGAGTTGGTGTCTGCGTACGGTAGGACCGGTGTCTGCGTGCGGTAGAGTTGGTGTCTGCGTACGATAGGACCGGTGTCTGCGTACGGTAGGACCGGTGTCTGCGTGCGGTAGAGTTGGTGTCTGCATACAGTAGGACCGGTGTCTGCGTACGGTAGAGTTGGTGTCTGCATATGATAGGACCGGTGTCTGCGTGCGGTAGAGTTGGTGTCTGCGTACGGTAGGACCAGTGTCTGCGTGCGGTAGAGTTGGTGTCTGCGTACGATAGGACCGGTGTCTGCATACGGTAGGACCCGTGTCTGCGTGCGGTAGAGTTGGTGTCTGCGTACGGTAGGACCGGTGTCTGCGTGTGGTAGAGTTGGTGTCTGCGTACGGTAGGACCGGTGTCTGCGTATGGTAGAGTTGGTGTCTGCGTACGATAGGACCGGTGTCTGCATACGGTAGGACCGGTGTCTGCGTGCGGTAGAGTTGGTGTCTGCGTACGGTAGGACCGGTGTCTGCGTGTGGTAGAGTTGGTGTCTGCGTACGGTAGGACCGGTGTCTGCGTATGGTAGAGTTGGTGTCTGCGTACGATAGGACCGGTGTCTGCATACGGTAGGACCGGTGTCTGCGTATGGTAGGGCCGGCGTAGTCTCTGTGAGCGTAGCGTATGTCCATGTTTCAGTGAAGCACATCGTGCTGCACTCTCGTTTTAACCAGTGCCCAGAATTCATCCACTTTGTTTCCCAGAGACCTCACGTTCCCCGTGATGATCGATGGAACTTCTCCTCCTTGCCTTTGCTTTTGCTCCAGCTCTGTGGCCACGGCATCTCCACCTGAGCTCAGCAGGGATCACAGGCCGAGCTCCAGGCAAGCATGGTGGTCTGGAGAGAGCTGCTCGTGTACCTGTACACAACCCCCTCAGGTCAGTACAGCCCCCTGCCACAAAAGGTGTGAAAAGGATGAGAAAAACCAGAGAAATGTGATAGAAGCTGAAGATGTTCATGGCAGCAAGGAAAAAGGAAATCCAGAATTAAGAAAAAGGAACAGAATAAAACAATAAAAAGATTAAAAAAATATTAAAATGTTTTTGAAAAAACAATTGTGGAAATAAATTCTTAGTACCTGGTTAGGTTTAGAGGCTTCTTCCTCTGATCTGTTCTCACAGGGAAATGGTACAAAACACTTGAGAAAACATGAATCCTTAAAATAAGACATTAAAGAAATAGTGACTGAAAGGATTTCAGGCTCTGTGCTGTGACTTTAATAGCACATGACTGGTAGCGCAGCAAGAAGATCATCATTATACATCAGGTTAGATTTAAGAGCAGAATACACAGCGACTGTGGGAAGTGAAAACGTTCAAAATGTTCCTTTAAAGGTTAAAATTCACATCCCTGTATGGAGTCACAAAACTGTGGAAAACACAATCATTAACTATGTATCTGTTAGAAATCAATTCAGTCTGGAATCAAAGATTTAGAAAAGAAGAAAAGTGTTCTTTTTTTCTTGCGTCTGATTCATTTAATCTGGCCCTCCTGCAGGGAGCATGTTCCCGGGAGACTCCGTCTGGGTTTGTTGGCTAATTGGGATGATTTAAGCAGAGAAATCTGTACGGGGGAAAGAGACTCTGGCTCACTGTGTGCTGGAGGAAAACCAAACATTTACATGCTCATTATCATCTGTCAGAGCTCTAAAAATAACATGTGACCATCACAGACTTATGGAAGAGATGCCTCAGCTGCGGAGGCATCTCGTGCATGTTCCCTCATCACATTCACATCAACCTCAGAAAGCAGCATGATCTGTTTGTTAAAGCTTACAATACAAAGAACAGCTTCGCCTGAAAAAGAGCCGGCGGTGATGCAGTATGTAGTACGAATTAATTAAATCCAGCAACATCCTTCTTTGGAAGAATAAGAAAAAACAGGATTTCCTCCAGGATCCGGTCATTTTCCAACACAAAGCAAAGTCTATGAAACCGGAACAATGTGAGAGGACACATGGAAGCAAAGTCAGAGACAGAAAATATACAAACCAAAACATTAGGCTTCATCACTCTGAGGGGTTGTTAACTTTCGTTTCAACAACTTGACCTGGTTGATGTGATGGAGGCGATAAGCAGGATCTGTTTATCGCCTCCATAGTTTAGCCAGTGGATGTGGTGGAGTCATTCCAGAAGAAGGGTGCAACTCTGAAATTCCTGTAAGGAATGAGGGGGTGATGTGGAGGATGCGGCTTGACACAGCGATGTTTAAAAGAACAGCCTTTAGAGACAGTCGCTTAGACACAGAAAGATAAATGATAAGCAGTGAGAAGAATCTGGTCTCAGCAGTAGAGAAGCAACAATTAAAGTTCTACGGTAGCAGGAATAATTGATTAAAAGAAAAATTAAAGGGAAAATATATTTCTCTGAAGTACATCCAAAGCAGAGTACATCTGTGCACTATAAAAATTATTAGATTTTTTTACTGTATTTTTTTTATTTGAGGAAATACCAATAAATTGTGGATAACATCATAGATAAAATCTAACTGTGAAATTGCGTAACATGGCAAATTCTAAAAGGGAAATATAATTTACTTTCACATTAAAAGACTAATATTACATTTTCAAATTTCTCATAATTTCAATCAAATATCATTTTACTGTTAATTATACTGTAAATGTATGTTTTACTAAATGAGTGTAGATACAGACATGGACAAAACTGTTGGTACCCTTCGGTTAATAAAAGAAAAACAACCATCACAGAAATAACTTGAATCTGACAAAAGTAATAAAAATTCATGAAATTTAACCAATGAAAGTCAGACTTTGCTTTTCAACCACGCTTCAACAGAATTATTTAAAAAATTAACTCATGAAACAGGCCTGGTAAAGAACTTAACTTAACTTAATATTTAGTTGAACAACCTTTTGAGGCAACCACAGCAATCCAACGATTCCTGTAACTGTTAATGAGACTTCTGCACCTCTCAGCAGGTATTTTGATCCACTCCTCATAAGCAAACTGCTGCAGTTGTCTCAGGTTTGAAGGAGCCTTTTCCAGACGCCATGTTTCAGCTCCTTCCAAAGACGCTCAATAGGATTTAGTTCAGGGCTCATAGAAGCCACTTTAGAATAGTCCATGTTTTCCTCTTGGCCATTCTTGGTGTTTTTAGCTGTGTTTTGGGTCTTTGTCCTGTTGTAAGACCCATGGCCTGTGACTGAGACCAAGCTTTCTGACACTGGCCAGCACATTTCTCTCTAGAATCCTTGATAGTCTTGAGATTTCATTGTACCTGCACAGATTCAAGACACCCTGTACCAGATGCAGCAAAGCAGCCCAGAACATAACAGAGCCTACTCCATGTTTTACAGTAGGGACGGTGTTCTTTTCTTCATATGCTTCATTTTTCCATCTGGAAACATAGAGATGATGTGTCTTGGTAAAAAGTTCCATTTTTGTCTCATCTGTCCATAGGACATTCTGCCAGAAGCTTTGTGGCTTGTCAGCATGTAGTTTGTCTTTTTTATGGTTTGTTTTTAACAATGGTTCCTCCTTGGTCGTCTCCCATTAAGTCCACTTTGGCTCAAACAAGGACGGATGGTGCGATCTGACACTGATGTTCCTTCAGCTTGAAGTTCACATTTAATCTCTTTAGAAGTTTTTCTGGGCTCTTTTGTTACCGTTCGTATTATCCATCTCTTTGGTTTGTCATCAGTTTTCCTCCTGCGGCCACGTCCAGGGAGGTTGGCTACAGTCCCATGGATCTTACATTTCTGAATAATATGAGCAGCTGTAGCCACAAGAACATCAAGCTGCTTGGAGATGGTCTTATAGCCTTTACCTTTAACATGCTTATCTATAATTTTCTTTCTAATCTCCTGAGACAACTCTTTGCTTTGCTTCCTCTGGTCCATGTTGAGTGTGGTACACACCATGTCACCAAACAGCACAGTGACCACCTGTAGCCTATATATAGACCCACTGACTGGTTACAAGCTTGTAAACACCTGTGATGCTAATTAGTGGAAACACCTTGGATTAACACGTCCCTTTGGTCACATTATTTTCAGCCTTTTCTAGGGGAACCATCATGTTTGTCCAGGCCTGTTTCATGAGTTTATTTTTTAAATAATTCTGTTGAAACATGGTTGAAAAACAATGTCTGACTTTCATTGGTTAAATATCATAGAATTTTTATTTATTATTACTTTTGTCAGATTCAAGTTATTTCTATGAACATTGTGAGTTTTTCTTTCATTAACCGAAGGCTACCAACAATTTTCTCCACACGTGTATGTCCATATAATGTAGGCCTAGGGGTTAAAGAGGTGGATGTGGGCCTGGAGGGCACAGGTTTGAGTCCCTGGAATAGCAACCAAGGTTAACCACTGTGGGCCCACACAAGGACCTAAACCCCCAATGGCTCTCTAGGCACCGGATAACTAGAGATGGGTTAAAACTGGATCTGTAAAGAATATTTCAAATAAAATATTTTATTGGTAATATATCATGTTAACACAATAAATGGTACTAAGTCCTAAAATCTTACATAAAATTACATAATAAAACAATTAATAACAGCAAACTTCTGTCTTTTGTGCATTCATTTTTCACTATATTTGTAGGTAATTTAATTATTATACATGCTAACGTCGTTAATTTCCTGGTTCCTTTTATTTTACTGTATTTTTGTGGCTAACCAGCTGATGGAATATAACTGTTTTATCTTTATTTTTTTTGCAGTGTGGTTAAACATGGCTGTTGCAGTGCAGATTTATATGTTTCAGAATAAGTCGGTGGTGGTGAAATATCATGTTCAGCCTTTCAGTTAACACCAAGGATTAAAGTTGAGAGCGAATCATGTACATCTTTCTCCAGATTGCAGCTGTTCAACACTGGTACAACATGACCGAGAACAATGGGCCTCATTCACCAACATCTTCTTAGATATCTTCTTAAACGTGTTCTTAAGTTGTACTTGAGAAGTTTTTTACGAAAACCCTCCGTCAGATTCATGAACATGTTTGTAGACCGCAGAATTGTTTGTATCTTTCCACAGCACAGAAACAGCACTGGTCAGGGTCACCAATGACCTCTTGATGGCAGCAGATAATGGCTCCCCATCCCTACTCATCCTCCTGGACCTAACAACTGCATTTGATACAGTCGACCACAACATCCTCCTCCACCATCTGTAACACACTATTAAACTCTCAGAAAATATCCTTAAGTGGTTCATATCAAACCTCACAAACAGAACTGAGCATGTTGCCCTGGGAAACTCAAAATCTCATACTCATAATGTCACCTGTGGTGTCCCTCAGGGCTCTGTGCTAGGCCCCACCCTTTTCATCATTTACACACTCCCCTCGCAGATGCAGAGAAGCTCGTTCATGCCTTCGTCTTCTCCAGGCTAGATTACTGTAAGGCTCTCCTCTTTGGGATCCCTGGCAAGAGCATTCAGAGACTGCAATACATCCAGAACAGCGTTGCCAGGATTCTGATGATGGAGCGCAAGCAAGACCATATCACCCCCATCCTGAAAACTCTTCACTGGCTCCCCGTCCCACTCAGCTACCAATGGCTAGAGAGGGCTGGACTGAAGGACAGCACAGAGGCGCTAATCATGGCAGAACAGGAGCAAACCTTGAGAACCAGGGCAATGGAGGCCCAGATCTACCACAACAGGCCAGACCCCAGGTCTACCACATCAGGCCAAAAGAGAAAGCTCAGAACATAGATGTTAAAATACAGAAGCTGATCTACCGCAGATCTACTGCACCAGGCAGGATCCCAGATCTACCATACCAGGCAGGACCCCAGGTCTACCACACCAGGCCAAAGGAGAAAGCTCAGAACATAGATGTTAAAATACGGAAGCTGATCTACGGCAGATCTACCGCACCAGGCAGGATCCCAGATCTACCACACCAGGCAGGACCCCAGGTCTACCACTGCAGGCAGGACCCCAGATCTACCACAATAGGCAGGACCCCAGGTGCAGACTGTGCAAAGAGGTCCCTCAAACAATCCAGCACCTCACAGTGCAATATACTGGCAGGCAAAGAATGGAACGCCATAACCAAGTAGCCGGCATGGTGTACAGAAACATCTGTATGGACTGGAGATCCCTAGGTCACAATGGGAAACACCTCCCAAGGTGGTGGAGAATGAGAGGACTTAGATCCTGTGGGGCGTCCAGATACAGACCAACAAAATGGTGGTGGCCAACCAACCGGACATTGTGATCATGGACAAGCAGCAAAGGAAAGCCGTAGTGGGGGCTGTAGACATTCCCAACCATGGAAATATCAGGAAAACACAAGAACCTGGAAAAATGCCAAGGACTCAAGGAAGAGCTGGAGAAAGCCTGTAAGGTGAAGGCAACAGTAGTACCAGTGGCCATCAGAGCACTGGGTGCTGTGTCCCCCATATTAGAGAAGTGGCTCCAACAGACACCTGGAGAACCATCAGACACCTCTGTCCAGAAGAGAGCAGTCTTAGGAACAGCTAAGATACTGGAGGACCCTCAAGCTCCCAGGACTCTGGTAGAAGACCTGAGCTGGAGATGAACAGTCACCCAGCCTACCCAGGGGAGATGGGAGGGTGGGTGAGGGACGAGTTCATATAGCACAGGATGGCGAGCAGAAGGAAACAGCTGAATTTATTGACACACATAACATCCCGGTGGACATAGCGAGAACCCCCAGGTCTTCGTGGATCACCATGCCCATTGAGAGGAGGTGAAGGTGGTGTTGAGAGAGAAAGCAGAAGCGGGGCTGCAAGGCCAGAGTGTTAATCCAACTCTGGAGACAATTCAATTCAATTCAATTCAAGTATTTATTGTCATTGTCACAGAAGAACAACGAAATTACGTTTGGAGCATCCACATGCATAGTTTATAATTTATAGACAACCACACAACTTACTGCTTCCTAGCATTTACCTCACAAATGCACGATCCCTCGCCAACAAGATGGATGATCTGAGGCTCCAGACAGCAACCAACATTTTAAAAGACAGTTGCATCATTCTAATCATGGAATCCTGGCTTCACTCATCCATTCCGGACTCCGCTATCGAGCTAGCTGGCTATACAGCCCATTGAAAGGACAGAACAAAGGACTTTGGTAAGAGCTTAGGAGGGGGGTGTGCATGTACATAAACAGCTGGTGTACTGACGCAGTGACGGTGGACAATCACTGCTCTGCGGACCTGGAGTTTGTGATGGTTAAATGCAGGCCTGTGTACCTTCCAAGGGAGCTAACGGTGGAGTTTGTGACCGTTATTTACATTCCACCTGATGCAAATGCTAATGCTAATGCGGCTAATGGACTACTATACAGCAGTATTAGCAAACAGCAGAACAGACACCGTTACGCAACACACATCATAGCAGAGGATTTTAATCATGTGGACTTAAAACAAGCCCTCCCTAAGCTCCACCAGCACGTCAAAGAGGAGTTAATACACTGGACAAAGTGTACTCCAACATCAAGCTGGCCAGTCAGACCACATGTCCCTGCCCATGATCCCTGCTTATATCCCCCTCCAGAAAACTGCTCCCAGAACCAGAAAGACAGGAACAACTTGGCCTGATGATCCTCTGAGCAGCTGTAGGACTGCTTCAGTAGAACTAACTGGGACATTTTCGTACATCCAGACCTGGAGGTGTTCACAGACAGCGTCTTATGCTACATCAAGAACTGCATAGATAATGTCACAGTGGACAAGACCATCCAGGTGTACCCCAACAGGAAACCCTGGATGACCCAGAAGTTCCAGCAGCTGCTTAAAGACAGGAATACTGCCTTCAGGTCTGGTGACAGTGCTGTAACGAGATTTAATGGACTTCAAGAACGACTTTAAGAACGACATTAAACAAGAGTTTAACAACGTCAGAGCGGAGATAAACCAAAAGCTACAAAGTGTTATCAGCGATGTCCGTAACCATGGTGCAAGACTGAATGAGACAGAGCAGCGAGTGGAAGAAACAGAGACCGCTAGCACTGAGTTAAGGGATGCTCTGCTCGACTCCCTGAAACAGCAGAAACTACTGCAAACCAAAGTAACGGGCCTTGAAGGCAGATCATGCCATAACAACATCCGTATATACGGCATTAAAGAGGGTACCGAAGGTAGCTCAATGCTAACATTTATTGACAACTTCTTCTAGCGCTTAACTCTGAGGCAGATTTACAAATCCAGCGAGCCCACCGGTCTATCGGTCCAAAACCTCAAGATGGAGCCGTTTCACTGTCCATTTTGGTTCATTTTCAGAGATATGAAGTTAAGGATAAAATACTTAAAGCGGCCTGGTCAAAGAAAATAACTTGTGATGGAAGACCGGTCACTTTTGCTCACAATTTCCCTACTGAAATCAATAATAAACTGAAAGAGTACAGAGCTATAAAGAAAATCCTGAAGGAGAAACAGATACGTTTCCAAATTCCGTATCCAGTCAGGATGAGGATTTACTGGGACAACAGCCCACGTCTCTACAACAGCGCAACAGAAGTTACCGAGGACATGAGAAAGAGAGGCTTCCAGCTCGACCTGCCGCAAAAGTTCAACACCAACTGGGAGCAGAAACTCACCGGAGACGCACACTGCAACAGACAGAATGAGGATCGCGCCGCACGCATCCGGGAGCGACTCAGAGATTTTCATCGTCAATGAGTAATCTATATTAACAGAGTTCATAAGATATTGTTGACCTATTACCACATACTTCTGCCGAGTCGGATCATTACACCGCGCATACAATACGTCCTAGACCGTTAATCTAAGCCTGATCTCCATCCATTCCATGCCCTCTATATGTTTTTTTTTTCTCTTTATTAATTACTTATTATAAATATTATATGACAGCTATTATTTTACTTCCTGAACCCCCACGGTTGAATACAAAAGAATGATGCTGATCAGGAGGGGGAACTACAAATCTGTTTGGCTCAAGAGGAGAAGGACATTTGCTTTCAGCAAAGAGGGAGCCCCTACATAACGTAGGACTGATTCTCCACCAGCACCTAAGCAGGACTCATGAAGAAGACAGGGCAGTGTAAGACCCTGAGGTTTGAAGTCAATGTTTTATCTGTTCTTAATGTTCCTTTTAAAGTTCTCTGTTATTGTCACAGTATACATATTGTTGCATCTAGTACACGTGGACTGAACGATTGTTATGGGGTATAGTAATTTAACAGTAGCCTCCTGGAATGTAAATGGCCTAAACAGCCCAGTGAAGAGGAGTAAAGTGACAAAAATGAGAAGAGGGAATAATAAAATAATATTTCTGCAGGAAACCCACCTCTCCCAAAATGAACAAGAAAAATTAAAAAGGTTGGGATACAAAAACACATTTTACAGCACATTCAAAACAGGACATAGACGAGGACTTGCCATATTAATACATAACTCTGTTCATTTTGAATTGGTTAGGGAGATCAAGGATAGTGAAGGCAGATATATCCTAGTGCAAGGCAAAATAGAAAATCATTTGACCACCCTTATTTCTGTTTACCTGCCCCCTTTAAGTAATCAAATCTTTATGAAAAAGGTCCTAGAATTGGTGAATTCAGAATCACAGGGCACTTTAATTTGTGCAGGAGATTCTAACACCATAATGAATGGCAAACTGGACACATCTAATAATAAGAGATGTGTAACTCCTCAAACTAAACTACTGAGGAAGGGTTTGGATGAGATGGGCTTGCTTGATATTTGGAGGGACCTGTACCCATTAGAGAAAAGTTATACCTTTTATTCTGCACCCCATGTGGTTTATTCAAGGATTGACAATTTTTTTATGCATCAAAATGATCGACATAGGATCCTGGACTGTGAAATTGGATCTAGACAAATCTCAGACCACTCACCAATATATTTGAAATTACATCTTGATAGTAGATTAAAGAAAACAAGTTGGAGACTCAATACAAGCTTACTTAATAACAAAACAGTCGTTCAACAGCTAAAATCTGAAATTAAGACCTTCCTTGATCTTAATGACAATGGGGAAGTGAGTCCAAATATACTATGGGACACTTTGAAAGCAGTGATGAGGGATAAACTGATATCCCTCAACACTGCCATTAAGAAGGAAAAGGAAAATAAACTTAAACAGCTCAAAAACAATTTAAGAAAGCTGGAAATGCATCACAGAGAGAGTCAAGACCCCCAAATGGTAGCTAAAATCAAAGAAATTAGGAATCAGATACAAAATATTTATAAAGAGGAATTTGAAAAAAAATATGAGTTCCTAAAACAGTACTACAAAATTATTAGCAAGGAAAATACGTAAAAAACAAATGGAACAATCAGTGTATAAAATAGCAGACCCTAAATCAGGACAAGTTTATCACAACTTAGAGGAAATCGATCCTGCATTTCAAACATACTATAAGTCCCTCTACTCGCAACCAGAACAAGAAAGTAGAGAAAATATAAAATCTTTTTTAAATTCCCTGGACCTGCCTACAATTGGTTCTCAACAAAACAAATGCTTAACGACACAGATTACAAAAAAGAACCAGAATAAACTAAAAAACAATAACACCAGGAAGTGACAGACTACTGAATGGTACAAGATCTTTAAAGAGGAGCTGAACCCGGCTCTTCTGAATTCCTTTAATTGGACTCTTAAAAATAGGTCAGCCCCACCCTGTGGAGCGAGGCAATAATTTCTGTCATCCTAAAAGAGGGCAAGAATAAAATGTTATGTAGCTCATATAGACCGATTTCAATTTTAAATCAGGATTACAAATTATATGCATCTATCATGGCCAGGAGACTGGACTCATTCATTCCAGACTTAATTGATACTGACCAGACTGGGTTTGTCCAGGGACGCCAAACACAGGATGATATACGGCGCTCATTCCACATAATACAGGAGATTCAAAAAACAAAAACAAATACTGTATTAGCAAGTTTAGATGCTGAAAAAGCTTTTGATCGTGTTAGCTGGGAATATTTATTTTTAGTTTTGGAGCGGTTTGGTTTCAATGAAAAATCAATTAACAATTTTAAAACATACTCTGCCCCTACAGCAAGAATTAAGGTAAATGGCCGCCTCACTGATCGCATAGAACTGGAAAGATCCACACGCCAGGGATGCCCTTCATCACCAACCCTTTTTTGCACTTTACTTGGAACCTTTGGCACAAGCAATAAGAGAACATTGTAACATACAGGGAGTTATGGTCAATGATATGGAACATAAAATAAGGATGTACGCTGATGATGTCCTGTTATATATAACTAACCCAGAAAGGTCCCTTCCTATCCTTTTAGATCTCCTAGATACATTTGGCACATATTCAGGTTATAAACTCAATATTCAGAAAACTCAAATATTAATGTTTAATTGTAATCCTTCTCCTGAACTCAAACAAAGAATACCTATTGACTGGTCTCAATAAGCAATTAAATATGGGAGTTTGGCTGACACACTTTCCAAGTGATCTATATAAGAAAAACTATGAAATTTTAAACAAGAAGATTAGGGAGGATCTTAATAATTTCTTATCAGCTGCCCTACTAAGTTTCAGTGATAGCATTTATGTTAAAAAAATGTCTATTTTGCCTAGATTGCTATACCTGTTTATGTCACTACCAGTTAAAATCCCACCCGGTCAGTACCAGGAATGGGACAAACAAATCTCACGCTTAGTCTGGAAAGGGAAAAAACCCAGGATCCGATACAGAACATTAACCCTTAGCAAAGAAAAAAGTGGCATGTCACTTCCAAATCTTAAGGATTATTATTATTCTGCCCAGTTAAAAACTGTGATTCTCTGGTGTGATAATAAATATGAGGCAAAATGGAAGGACATGGAAAAAGAATGCAGGAGCATCCCGATACAAGCAATGAGATTGGAGATTGCAAACTAATGACAACTCATCAGGACCATCTGAATCCCCTTGTCTCATTTACATTACGCACTTGGTTTGGAGTTCTGAAACAGTTGAATTTAATGACCCAATTGAAAAAAATTAGATGGGCTGAATACGATACAGATTTCAAACCAAATGCTATGGACTCTAGATTCAAATTCTGGACAAGTAAAGGTGTTACTGCTTATATTAACATAATAAAGAAGAACACCTTACAAAGCTTCCAAATATTAAAAGAAAAATACAATTTGGAAAATCATGATCTTTTCAAATATGTACAGTTACAGCAATATTATTTGAAAGAAATTTGGAATAATGAAAAAACAGAATGAAATAGTACAATTAATAACACAGGCATGTACTGGTACTTCTAAATCAGTCATTTTGAAACTTTACCAAGGTATTGCAAGGGGTAGAGGAAATTCCACAATGTATATCAAGGAGAGGTGGGAGAAGGAGTTAAATGACAAAATCACATGTCAGCAATGGGATAACATGTGTGAGACTGTCTTTTCTACCTCCTGTTCTATGTATTGGCGTGAATTCTGTTGGAAAAGTCTTGTCCGTTTTTTCATCACCCCTAAAAACTTACCTTGTATCTACGAGCCACGCATGTTGGAGAAATTGTGGAGATGATGAGGCAAATCACTGTCATATTTTTTGGAGATGCCCAAGATTACAAACATTCTGGAAAAATATCTTGACAGCTACACAGCAAATTATTGGACAACAGGTTCCTCTGAAATTCACAACACTTTATCTTGGTGATCTACCAGAGGAGATAACAGGAAGTGCTAAATACCTCTTGAAAAAAAAGATTGTGGCAGCAAAAAAAGCAATAACTCGTAAATGGTTACAGACCGACCCACCTATAGTTAATGATTGGCTTGAAATAATGAAAGAGATTAATGAGATGGAAAGACTGACCTTTTTACTCAGATTGAGAAAAGACTTGTATCGGACAAGATGGAGAAGATGGACAGAATTTTTGACTGAATAAGGAAGTTTCTTGATGACCCCCCACTACCAATTCATACCTTCGATTTAAATGTTTTTTTTTTGTCTCGTTCTGTCATTTACTTGCGCTATATTTCCAGGTGATACTACTTGTATAAATTTTATTGAATACCAGTATGTATAAACCCTACTTACTTACTTAATCTTGAGGTCTGGTCCTGATGCTCTTTTTATTGTACTGTGCTGCTGAAGTTTTATGTTGTTTTTCTTGTCATAAAAACAATAAAAAAAATTAAGTATAAAAGAAATAAAACTGCACTAACAATTCTAAAAAGTCTGCTAGTGTCTAAGTACATAGTTTTATGTACTTAGTTCCAACTGATATATTTAGAACTGAAAATCAAATACAACCTGCAAAGTGTATCAAAGATTTTCCCATCATGCATAGCTGCTGCTCTCTGTGTGTGCATGTGTGTGTGCAATTAGCCCATAATTAGCAGCTGGTGTGTTTGACAGGAACGAAGGTGTGTCTGAGCAACCTTAAGCAGCGGGGCATCTGCAAATGAGGCAGTTTGGAAATGAACTAGCATCCTCTTCTTCCAGCTCCACCAACCCCGGCAGGATTCACATCTTTCTGAGGAGGCGTTACAACAAGTCAACAGACTGTGAGCTCCTTGCTGCCTTAATCATCCCAGATAAAGCACATCAACTCTGACCTGCAGAGAAGTCAGGATGACATGAGTTCTTCTCATTAGAGAGTTGGGAACAAAAGAGTTTTGTGCCGAAGGAGGAAACTTTGACCAGTAATAAGTTTCCAACATGAAACAGGTTCCCACAGATGTGTTATCTGCTCTCAAATATCTGCTGGATGTTTTAGAAAGATATCCATCTGCATGAATTATATTATGTTTGTTTGTGCCCGTTTCCAGCAGTTTTTATTCATCACATCACTGAAAATCATTTTAAAGCAAACTTACTCTCTGTAGAGGTTGAAGAATCCCTTCTCCACCAGGATATTTAACCCCTTATGTTGTCTTTACTCCGTCAGTAAGATTGTTTAGCAAAAGTTTTCGTAACTGTCAGTAATACTTTCCCATTGGACTAGAGTACAGGAGAAAGATCAAAGCTTAACTTCATCATATATGAGGATTATTTATTTACTTATTAATGTATTCATCCATTCTTTCCTTCATATTGCATGTCCTGAATTGAATAATTAACGTTTTACATCCTAAATTCCAAAAAGTCCGGACATTGTGTAAAAGGTAAATAAATAAATAGTACTGATTTATAACTCTCAACATCTAATCGTTTATCCCCAATAGCAGATCACCAACACAAACTGAGACGTTTCACCATGAGATGAAAATATGAGCTGATAGTGAATCTGATGCAGCAACACGTCTGGAAAAAGTTGGAACAGGAGCAACAAAAGACTGGAAAAGTACCTGGAACAAACCAGAAACACCTGGAGGAGCATTGGACAACTAACCAGGTTACCTGGCAACAGGTCAGTAACATGACTGGATATAAAAGGAGCATTTCAGAGCGTAGACTGTCCAGGACTGTAGAGCAGCTAGAATCCTGCATCAGACCACAATGAAACAACATTCCTCTCTTAAAACTCCAGCAACTGGTCGCCTCACTTTCCAGATGTTTCCAGACATGTTAGATAAAGAGATGCTACACCATGCTGAACACCACCCTGGAACTACTTTTTACACCGTGCTGAACACCACCCAGGAACTACTTTTTACACCATGCTGAACACCACCCTGGAACTACTTTTTACACCGTGCTGAACACCACCCAGGAACTACTTTTTACACCATGCTGAACACCACCCTGGAACTACTTTTTACACCGTGCTGAACACCACCCAGGAACTACTTTTTACACCGTGCTGAACATCACCCTGGAACTACTTTTTACACCGTGCTGAACATCACCCTGGAACTACTTTTTACACCATGCTGAACACCACCCTGGAACTACTTTTTACACCGTGCTGAACACCACCCAGGAACTACTTTTTACACCGTGCTGAACATCACCCTGGAACTACTTTTTACACCGTGCTGAACATCACCCTGGAACTACTTTTTACACCGTGCTGAACATCACCCTGGAACTACTTTTTACACCGTGCTGAACATCACTCTGGAACTACTTTTTACACCATGCTGAACACCACCCTGGAACTACTTTTTACACCGTGCTGAACATCACCCTGGAACTACTTTTTACACCGTGCTGAACATCACCCTGGAACTACTTTTTACACCGTGCTGAACATCACCCTGGAACTACTTTTTACACCATGCTGAACACCACCCTGGAACTACTTTTTACACCGTGCTGAACACCACCCTGGAACTACTTTTTACACCGTGCTGAACATCACCCTGGAACTACTTTTTACACCGTGCTGAACATCACCCTGGAACTACTTTTTACACCGTGCTGAACATCACCCTGGAACTACTTTTTACACCGTGCTGAACATCACCCTGGAACTACTTTTTACACCGTGCTGAACATCACCCTGGAACTACTTTTTACACCGTGCTGAACATCACCCTGGAACTACTTTTTACACCGTGCTGAACATCACCCTGGAACTACTTTTTACACCGTGCTGAACATCACCCTGGAACTACTTTTTACACCGTGCTGAACATTATCCTGGAACTGTTAAAGTAGGAGAAGAAATGCAACAGATGCACTGAAGGTCAGTTTTCTGCAGGTTTATTTTACGTAGATGGAAAGTCATAGTTGATAGTGAACGTTATGGAATCTAATACGACTGCCAAGCTGTGAAGCCACAAAAAGAACCTAGAAGAGTCATTTTACTGCCACCATAAACTCTAGTTCATTTTCAAGATTTTATCTCACAGTTTGTCTTAAAAGCTATAAAAGCTCTGGCTCCTGAAGGGTTAACACCTCTTTTACCTGCTGGAGCCGTTGTTTCCTGTCCAGATGCTTGTATCTGTGGTGGAGCTTCTTACGCTGTATTCTACCATTACAGCCTCCCTGTCTCCACACAGAAGACGCAGCTTTACATCCACAAACACATTCTCTGGTTTCATGGTCCACTTTTCCTTTTAGCTGTTATTAGGGGAGAGGGCGAGCAGCTCCGTCAGGCTGTGAGAGAGCGAGCGACGCACCAACGCGTTGGCAGTGCATTGTGGGACTTGTAGTGTTATGGTGGTGCGTGCGCTCTACCAGCCGCCAGCTCTAATAGTGATTAGATATGATCATCAAAGGTCATTCATTCGTGGACCAGATGAGGCCCGCAGGCCTTGAGTTTGACACACGTGTTCTAGAATAACCTCTCTTTCTTCATGTCTGTGCACATTCCTCTTCCACATTGAACTAGTGTTGGAGTGACACTCCTTGACACTAAAGTCAACATTTTAACACCCACTTCATGAATTTCCACTCCAGCAACACTTCAGACCTGAAGGATGCTCGTGTATTTCTATCATATGCCAGTAAATGGTAGGGGGCGTTACTTTGGTCTTATGCATGCAAGCCTGGGATATGCTGCCAATTTTGGTATTGATACGATACCACCTAAATCCAGGACAAGTATCGCCGATACTGATATCAATACTTTTTGCTTGAATTTTCACAACCTTTTAATGACTGAGCCTTTAATCATCGATCATGATCATGACAAAACAGCACAATAGAAAAAAATTGTTTAAAAATTATTATTAATTATTAAATTATTATTATTGACAAACCGAATGACAGAACTAAGAAATTTTAAGCCTTTTTGTTTGTAAACAAGAAAAAATAAAAACATCAACAATAGAACAAAAACTGTTTGAGAGAAATAAATTCAACGCTGCAAATTAGCCGAAAAGCAAACCCTAGCAAACATTCTCTGGCTTTTGCCACAAAAACCTAAAAAAAACAAAAAATTATAAGATCTCATCACACTGGTATCAGTCGAAAGCAAAGTTAGCTTTGGTATGGTTAATACGGATATTACCCAGGAGATGGTCCAGCCTGAGATTCTCTCATCCAGCTTCTGAATGCTGGCTGGAAAAAAAACAACTATTTACTTCATATCTAACATAACAGCGTCCTTCAGTCAAAACTTTATTCTGATTAAAACAAAGAGGACAGAAGAAAGACGAAGGGAGGTGAAGAAGCAGAAAACGTGAAATGAAACAGGAGAAATGTCAGGAAGGTTCAAGATAAAGCAGCATAAATACACACAAACATCATCCCAATGAAGAAAACACCAAATGAGAGTCGTCTAAAAAAAACACTGAATTCTGCTTTTATTCATTTTACACAGAAACACCATTTTAGGAATTGTGGTTCTTATATATAAAATAATAAATGATCAGTTCTTTCTTTTTTCAACTGAAAAGACAAAGGGACGATATAAGTATGATGTACGAGAAGGAGAAATCCCACTCCCTGATATCTAATGAACCGCTGAACTCCAGCAACCACCATGTTCCAACACTGGACCAATTCATTTGTTAAAGACATTACTCATTTCTTTTTCTTTAAAGATCTTGAAGCTTTATCTTGAGCTGCTGGACAGCATAAAACCCAGACCGCCTTCCTCCAACATTCACCGTTTCATTGGCTCAGTATCGGCTGCATTTCATTTCACACAAAAGCCCTCAGAGAGAAAAAAAAGAATTATAACGAAGGAAGCTGAGCACTTTCCTAAAATAAACTTATTAACCAGCTCCAATCAGACCAACACGTTGGTTGCTGAGGAAAAGTTGTTAACAGACGGGTCGTAACAAGATGCCAGCTGGAGCGTTTTTACCTCTTTTGTAAAGGAAGCCCTGAACTGCACAGATTATAATATGAACTGGACAAAACTCCATTAGATGTTAAACACTCGTCTAAAGTCTAACATTAGATCGTATTAACCTTAGAAGTCATGAAGAAAATAAACATTAAATTATCCATAAACCTGGTTCCTTAGCGAAAGTATTTATAAAATAGAAACAATAAAAATGGACGATCGATTATGAGACACTGTCTAGAAAGAAAATGACGACGTCGGCCACCACATCACCACCGCCAGTGTAACCTACCAAAAACAACACCCCTTGCTAGACTTTCTTCAGCAAGCCGACTGGCCCGCAGACGTCCTGGTTTGGGCTTTTTCTCCAGGTAGTTGGTGCATGTGTGAGCGTGTGTGCATGGCATGTGTGAAGGCTTGTGAACTGCGGAGAGCATCTCCAACCACTGGATGTCATGCGACGGTGGCTATCCACCTTATTTTACCCCTGAACCTAAAGGCGGCCATCTTCATTTTCTTCACTGTTGTTTGCAGATGGAGTGGTGGGGCTTCTGGATCCATCTTCACATCAGAGTCCTTGATGGAGGCGTTGACACTATGTTGATGCCGAATGGCTGAACTGGTCTTTCTGGATTTTGAACGGATGCTTTGTGGTATTTTGGCTTTCGCTGTGGACTGAATTGCACTTAACTGATATTTAAATGAGGGTTTTACGGTGGAATATCTGTCTACATTACAGTTTTGCTTCATTCCATCCTGTGGAAATAAATCTGTTAAATTTTAGCTACAGTTTGTGCAGACATCTGTCTGGTTGAGGAAGTGCAGAATGCATCATGCACAGCATCCACCGCAAACATTTTACAAGCCTGGGCCAGTGTCTTTGTGACAGATTGAAGGTACTGAGGCTCCTGACTGCTTTCTGTATACGTGCCTGTAGGCTGACACAGTCACACATCTCTCTCAGATCCAAAGATAGTTTTTTCTGGTGTACTTTACGTTCAGTTGGACTCAGACTGGCTTAGAAACAGTAAAGTGTGCAGCATGTACATCATGTGTAGAAGCTCTAAAGCTGTCCAGCTCACCATCAATATGGTAGCAAACGGACGCCAGGTAAATAGTTTGTCAATAGTTTAGTCTGTTAGGTGGAAAAAGCCCATATCGCCACCTACTGCAGCAGCCAGACAGACATCGCTCAATAGATCAATTCCCTTCACAACCTTGTACTGAGGAAAGGAGAAAGTGGCCAACTCCAGCAATAACTACACCTCAGCTTAACCGTGTATGTAAAGAAAACTAATCAGAGCGCTTCCTGCTGCCACAATAACAAACTCAATCCCAGAATAAGCTTTAAAGATCTAAAACTGACAGAAGCACCAACCCACATCTGAAAGATGCGTTTTACCCATCGTCCCAGCCAGCAGCCTGCAGGGCTGGCACCCACCGTCAGAGCTCCACCAGAACAAGCCGTAACATGGCAGAGCAACACAGCAGCCAGACCATCATTCTGCTGCCACCATGTTGGACAGGACAAGTTGAAGAAATAAAATAACAGCAGTGATTCTTTGTACTACTGAGTGGGAGAGCAGATGGCTCTGCAAACAAAAAAAGAAAAACATCTGTTAATGCGAGACCATGTCAGATTCCAGTTGAATGAATAGTATCAGTAGTGTGAGCGCCCCACCCCCTCTCTTACACCGACTAGAAAACCTACCGTTGGGTGTTAATGAGCTCTTAACTAATGCTTAGATGTCTGTGGGTGCTCGTGTAGAAATGACATGAGACCATGAAATGTGTTTTTGTCCAGAGTGACAGACATCAGCCTGGCTCTCTGAGTCTGATGCTCCACACAGAAAATAAAGTGCTGCTGCCCCCCTTATTGTACGTGGCTGTGCTTCCAATTAAAACAGCAGTGCAGTAAGGTGGAGAGGGATATTAAAATGTGATCATATCGGCCACGTCTGCCTGCAAGGCTGCTATCTTCTTTTTTACTGCTGGCCTTAGTAACACCTCTCTGCAGCAAGGTACATATCCTGGCTCTAAGACACAGGAAATTAAACTTGTTTTCATTCCCCTGATATTTCCTGCCAGAAGATTAGATCACCATGGTGAACTAACCTTACTTACTGTAAACCCTGCGGTGTCACACTGTCCCTCAGAGGCCACCATAGGGGCCTCTTTGCTACATGTCTTTCCTGCCAATAATCATCCCATTAAAATGAATGACTTTTCCCAGACCGTGTACTGTACATAATCGTCAATTAGCTGCTGGCGTCGAGGTGGCACCTCTGCTAACCTCTAACAGTCTGCTGCAGCCTCATTATGGGGAGTGAGACTCACTCATGATCACAGCCAGTCTCTGGGCCATTATGGCTATTGAAACATCAGATTAAGTGATCTGTGGGTAGTATTTTCTCTCTGCTTGATCATCCAGATGAGAAGAGCTTCTCTTATAGTTGGTTTGTTTTCTAATGAGACAATTAGAAAACTCTGCATGAGGAGAAAGCAGGCGGGAGGTTAGAGCAGAGAAATGACTGCTGTAAAAAACATATCGAACAAAGTGCAGCAATGTCTGCATTTACATCTATCTATCTATCTATCTATCTATCTATCTATCTATCTATCTATCTATCTATCTATCTATCTATCTATCTATCTATCTATCTATCTATCTATCTATCTATCTATCTATCTATCTATCTATCTATCTATCTAGTGTGGTAGATCTGGGCCTCCATTGCCCTGGTATTCAAGGCTTGCTCCTGTGCTGCCATGACTAGCGCCTCTGTGCTGTCCTTCAGTCCAGCCCTCTCTAGCCATCGGTAGGACTTCTTCATATGCACCTCTTCAGCTCTCTAGCGGTAGTACATCCCATACAGGGCTTGTCCTCCATGATGGTTCCTCCATTTCATTCTCCTCCAGGTTCCATTGGCTGAGGTACTCACTCAGTGCTTCATCCCTTAGGGCCATCGTCCTGATGTGCATTTGAAACAAAAAAAGTTTTTTTGACTATTTTGCAAAATTCAATTTATTTTAGTAATTTATCTTAAAAGGTAAATAATATATTATATATATTATATATTTCAAACATTTATTTATTATAATTGTGATGATTATGGTTTACAGCTTCTGAAAACCAAAAAGTCTAAATCTCAGAAAATTTAAATAGTGTGAAAAGGTTCAGTGATTTTAGATTCTCATCAGCTGATTGATCCAAACACCAGTAGAGGCCTCCTGAGCATCTAGATGGTCTCAGTCTGTTCCAGTAGAGTCCAGCATCATGGGGAAGGTTGCTGACCTGACAGCTGGGCAGAAACCATCACCTCCCTCCACTAGGAGGAAAAGCCTCAGCAAGTGACTGCAGAAGAAGCTGGATGCTCTATAAGTGCTGCATCAAAGCTCATCAAGAAGAAGCTGAGTGGAAGGAAAAGCCGGAACTAGCAGCAGGATGAAGCAGCTGGAGAGGACGGTCAGGAAAAGGCCGATCAGAAATGTGGGGGAGCTTCACGAGGACTGGACTGAGGCTGGAGTTAGAGGGTCCTTATTAAGTCCAAAGTTCATGCAGCGTCTACCAGGAGGTCTTAGAGCTCTCTTATTTTCCAGCAGGACTTGGCACCGGTCAGGTAGGCTTATAATAAAGTCTCTGATAACATAGGAAATAAATCAGCTATAGAAATGTATAGACTCTATGAACTTTACTGGATTTATCTCACCAAATATTTATTTTACTCACCAAATATGTGAAGGTCTCCTTGTCATATTTTTGGTAATTCATGCGTTTGTCTCGAGATTAGATTAATGTAATGGCCTGCTCACTGGCCTCTCTAAACGAGCTGGAAAGCAACTAGGAACTAGCAACTAGGAAATATGACCGCTTTAGTCCAGCGCTCAAGTCTCTGCACCAGCTTCCTGTTGCTCAGAGAACAGACTATAAACAGCTCTGCATGTGTATGTGTGTGCTTGTGTATGCCTTTCATGGTCCAGCACCCCGGTACATCTCTAGCATTGTAGAGCATTTTGAACCATCTCGGGCTCTGAGAACCTCGGGGAGTGGTCTCCTGGTGGATCCCAGAGTCAGGACTAAACATGGTGAGGCTGCGTTTCAGTGCTACGCAGCTAAAGTCTGGAACAGTCTGCCTGGAGATGTGAGGCAAGCATCTAGTATGCCAGGGCTTAAGACTAGGATGAAAACAATTTTATTTGGCAGTGCTAATACCAGCTAAATTTATTTGCTTTATTTCTGTACTATCTGATTTTAATCTTTAAACGTTAATTTATTGCTGTTTAAATGTTTTTACTGTTAAATGTTACTTATATCTGAGTTTGCTGTAGGTACATTGAGTTGCCTTTTTGTAAGAAACAGGCTTAATTGCCTTGCCCTGGTGGAGAAGGTACCTGTTCACTGTTGCTGCTATGGTGGCAGGCCTATCAAGACATGACATCAGAGTGTGTTAGTGATGCGCGGGTCGGGGTTTTTTCCAACCCGCGGGTCCCGCTCTTTTAAAAAAATTTGACTGCACCAAACCACCCCGCACCTCCGCTTCTATGTTTTTAACCCGCCCCGCCCCATTAAAACACATGATATTGACGAATGCTTTTATTTAGTCTGAGAAAGGTGCATATGGTCTCCTAAATTGGCACTGGAAACTGGCAACACAAAATGTATTTTCATTTGAACGTTAAGCCTATAAACATAAATAGGCAAATAAATAAAGTGTTTTAAAGCGTTTAAGTGTTATAAAGCACATAGCCAATGCTGCTGCTGTTGTCTGCACTGATTTCCTCGTTGAACCTGTCCCAAACCTGTGATTTAGCCATTTGACCCGCCTTCTTCTTTTTAAGGACGTAAACTCCCGAACGAATGTTATTCAACACTTCTTCTTCCATCTTTTGTTGCTTGTCTGCTTGGCGCTTTCTGCACGTAGCCTGCGTAGCCTACTACGCGCCTACGTGGACATTACGTTATAAAACGTGGCCTGTGTTTAAATAACTGATAAATATTTTGTCTTACATATTATAGTAACAAAATGTAGACACTGATTAAGGTCTTTATTTTCAGTTTGACAAAAAATAAAATTAATAGATAGAACTAGATATTTCAGAATAGTAAACCACACCAACCCGCCCCGCAGTGAAGCGAAAATTCTTTGACCTGCCCCAACCCGAACCGCGGGTTAGGGGGCGGCCCGCACATCACTACAGTGTGTGGGCCATGTTTTGTCCAACTATGTTTGATCATGAAAGAAGAATACAAGAGAGAACATGAAATTGTAGTCTTTTCACAGCTGACTCATGAATATGGGCCATAAATAGGAAGGTTTTCCAACAAAACTCAGCATGAAGTGGGATCCATTTCCCTCTGTTTATCCAGGACACAGGATGGATGGATGGATGGGTGGATGGGTGGATGGATGGATGGATGGATGGATGGGTGGATGGATGGATGGATGGATGGATGGATGGATGGATGGATGGGTAGGTGGGTGGGTGGGTGGATGGATGGATGGATGGATGGGTGGGTGGGTGGGTGGATGGATGGATGGATGGATGGATGGGTGGGTGGGTGGATTGGGTGGATGGATGGATGGATGGATGGATGGATGGGTGGATGGATGGATGGATGGATGGATGGATGGGTGGGTGGATGGATGGATGGATGGATGGGTGGGTGGGTCAGTTGGTTGGTGGACTATTTGTCCCATAAACTGTTTGAACTTTGCAAATCTGCAGTAGAGTCTTTATTCACATCATGGGCAAATCAAAGCCTGAAGCTTTCCCAGGTTTTCTTGGATCCATGTTTTCTTGGATCCAGGTTTTCTTGGATGCCTCCAGAGCAGACGTGACCACGTCAGCAGACAGTGGAGCTGCTCTGCCACATCACCCAGCAGCAGACTGACGGCTCGGTATGAAGATGCTGGCCACTCCTGATAAGGACAAATGGCGGCAAATGGGGACAGTGAAAGTTGGAGATGAAACGGCAGCGTGATGTCTTGTCTAGGCACATGATAGCCTACACTTGATGGCTAAAGAAAAACAAAGCAGTGGGGGAAAAAGGGAGCAGCTCAATAATCTGTGCAAGTTAACGCCTCTCACTGCACCACCCGGTGGGAAGGCAGCTGGTCTAATAGAGAGAAATTAACTCTGAGATGAAATAAGTGAAATGTAGGATAGAGGGGAAAGAATGAGTCAGTTTTTACAGTATAACTGTGTTAGTTTATATGGAGGGGAACGTCTCTCGTTTCATTTCCCCCACAAAAAACACATCAAATAAATGATTTTATGGAAGTGCAGCTATTTGCATATAGATAAAAAGCCAGTTTAATATCGTAAATGACCTTTTCATACAGCAATCTGGAAGATTTGGCTTTAATCTCTCAATAAATGTCTCACTATGTGTTTTCCTTCCTGGAGAGTGTGGGTGGTTGAAGAGGAGTGGAAGTGGGGTGGGAGGAGGGGGGTAAGGGGAGATATCACACAGGAAAAGGTTTCCCATTCATTTAGCTGCCTCTTCTTTAATTAATAGATTATGTACACATGCATGCTCCTGTCAATCTCTCTCAGCTTCTCATTACCACGGCGACCTCTCTCTCTGCTGCCCAGCAGCTTCTGCCACACACACCAGGCCCAGGCTGATGGCTGAGCAGGGATGCTGGGTGAGAAGCTCCATATGCTCCAGCCTCGGGGCTGCACAGCTTGCAACGTAAAGAAAGATGGCTGTGTCACTACTCCTACTAATTATTGTTTATTTTTTAAATGTTAATGCTGTTTTATGTACAGCACTTTGTGATTTTTATCTGTGAAAAGTGCTTTACAAATAAACTTTAATTAATCATGTATGCAACCAGATCTACTGTAACATATACAGGCATCGTTATGTTTTCAGTGGCGTACGTTGGTCCATATGTCGGCAACAAACATAAATTTATAGATGGAGTTTGATTACATTTTCAGGAAATCTCTGAAGTGGAATAGAGGAACAAGTGATTAAATTTTAGGTGTGATCCGGATCACTGTCTGGATCCAGGAATTGTTTTTAGGATTCTTTACAGGCGCAAACATCCGGGAACATCGGTGAACTTCATCACATCCGGGTCTTTCACCGGGAAAAACTAAAGGTTGCTAACGTAGCATCATTGGATTTTCAGCGTCGCTCCTCAGATTTTTCTCTGATTTTCGTCGTTTCCTGTAAATATGCTGAAAAGTTGTTGTGGTTGGCTGCCATAAACATGGCTGTTCCACAGACAACAAGACGGCGTTCTTCCAACGACCGAAAGGCAAAAAGCCCAGAAAGACGTGAAAGCTGGCTAGCTAGCAGCTTCCTGGTTTTTATTATCACCATTTTAACTATGACATGTTAATCAGCATGACAGTTATTTTAACTTGCTGCACAAACAGAGCAGAGGTGGGCTGAGCTTCCAGGAAAAGTTCTTCAGGAGGAATAACAATATTTAAGTGGAAAGAAGTCATACAAAAAAATGAGACTTAATAAGAGTAAAAGCATTTTTTGTGAGAAAACTACTCAAGTACTGAGGAACTGCTTATGTCTGATTTATTTTCTAAAAATATAATACGATGTGCAAATTTTGGTATTTACAAATTATAAAATTAAAAAGTAAATTAAAAAAAATGAGAAATTTACAAAATAAATGAAAGCACCAAAAAAAAAATAATAATAACAAAATAAATAAATTTCGTATTTGAGAATATAAATCTTGTCATGGTGTTCTGTGTTTCCCACCGACAGCCAGAGAGGGAATCTTGTCACACTCAGCTGTGGCTTCCAGCTCTCTGGCTCTGCCGTTCCCTCGTTAGGTCAACCACGTCCACCTGCTGGTGCCACCTGCCAAGTACTAATCACTGTCTCTATATAACCTGTCTTGTTTCACTCCATAGTTGCCGGATTGTCTTTGCTCCCATGCCCGACTCGCCAGCGTTCATCTCCGCACTGGTTCCCTGTTGCCGACTCTGCCTGCTCCTGACCACGCCTCACAGCTCAGCTCTGTCCTGAATCTGCCTGAAGTCGTCTCTGATTCCTGGTACCGACCTGCCTGTTTCTGACCTTGCTTTTCGTCTCAGCCCTGTTTAATCTCTGGATCACGTCTGGAAGGACATTTGCAGTGAGTCTCACCCGCTTTGAACACTTTCACATCATCCTCACGTTCACTCACCAGTCCTGTCATCTCAGTCAGTCCTGTTGACCCAGAGGAAAGTGGGAGACTGGGGTTCAATACCAACCCGTACCCACAGCAGTTGCAGATGGAGTTTTCTATTGTAGAGTATCTTACTTGTGTTTAGCTTTTTGTTGATGTTGAGGCAAACCCTCTGATCGAACAAATATCAGTCTATGACGCTAGAGGGGATTAACCCATTAAAATCCACATTATGGCACATTCAGCTCATTTGCTAAAGTTAACTTGATTAAAGTCTGATTTGTGGTTAATGGTTTTAATCTGAGCGTGTATGTATGTGTACATAGACAAGAAGCTTCTTTTTGAAATATGTATTGTTTGAGTTGGTTTAAAATGAAATATCTAAATAAAATGCTTGCAATGGTTGAACAATATGAAATCCTTTAAATGTGTACTATGGTGTAGGACTGTAAAGTTCAGATGGGAAATGAACAGGAAGTGAAGGGTGGGATATAATTTTTACTTTTCGAGCATGAACTTGGTTTAATTCTTTTTGTATTTGGAATTTTAATGGCTGTACATTTGGTTTTGTATGTGCTCGAAATAAACTTACTTTAAAAAAGAGAAAAAAAAGATACTTGCCAAGACCTGTTTATGTATCTGGACACTTTGAACCTGCTCTGTACTGCTGTCATGACTGTTTTGTTCTTTTTTTAAATGGCCCCTGGGGACAAACGTTTTATTAAATTGAAACTTATATTTTTACCCTATGGCTAATATGCGTATTAGTCCGATATGGTTAGCTTATGATAGCTAACGCTCATTTATTTCTCTACAGAAAATCTGGCCTGGTTAGCTTATTTATTTCTCTACACATAGGCCTACGCATGTGAGAAGGATGGCATCTCCCTGACTAATGAAATGGTGATCTTAAATATAACCATCAGTGAAATTGACAGGCCTGTCATCCTTTATATATGGACACCAGTCCAACCCACCATAGGCCAGAACTGCTCAGAAGGACCCAGTAGATGTTTTTATTCTGACCAACTTGTCTCTAAAGGTACCAAATCTTTGTGATGTCGTGGCAACACTCAGAACAACAGGTGTGATATGTGAGGAATAAAGTGTGAAATAGGGAGTGAAAGGTACGACAGACCAGAGGAATAAACAACATTTAAAGACCCTTTAACTTTACCTCACCAGTGTGTAAAATAAAGTCTGACCTTAGGTGTGATAGAAATACATTTACAAGTTGTGTGTATTTGTATATTAAATCCATGTGTGCATGTAATCACCAAATCCCATGATAACTTAAATAACAATGTGTTAAGTTATTGCAATATTTGGCGTGAAGGCATGAACCAGCTTCAGTGCAGCTGCAGACTGATGCCTGGATGATGGACATCAGGAAGTGGTTCAATGAGAACGTGGAGAAAGGAACAGTGTCACAGCAAGAATCAGCACCTTCCAGCAGGTTGGATGGTTCTAGCTAGAGATGGGATCTATGGCTCATTGAAGGGAGTCGGATCTTCAGGAGCCAATCCTTTCAAAGAACCATCAAAAGACTGGCTCGTTCTTGCAATATCTTACAAAACTTCACAACATATAAGAATGACAAACAATCAAAATAGTCAGTGCAAATTCTAGAAAATGTTTTAGGTTGGAACTTGCAGTATTTGTTTCTGAACAATTCTCTCTCCCCATAGCTTCACATGAATGGAGCGTGTTGGACGTCAGATGTCTATGATGTCACAAGTGTGATGAAGGCAGTGTGGAAAATTTAGATTTAAAAAGAGTGGCTCACAGCTGTGACTCGGTTCCCATCATTCATTTAAAAGCGCCATTCAAAAGAATCGATTACTTCATGAATGTCGCATCTCTAGTTCCAGCGACGTGACAAGATAACCATAGTAACCACAGGTGCATGTGACAGTCTCTACCTCTTCCTCTGGAGCATTGTCTGCAGCTGGATTAAGTCAGTCTGACTCGTCCTTACTAAGTGCAGTAAGTCCCAGTTCCATGTTCAGTCTGTCCGGTTTCTGTCTGCTGCAGATGTTTCCTGATGTTTTACTGAGATGAAGCTGCACTAAATAGACCAGGACCAGTCTGGTTGAGCTCTAGTTGCCTTTCTCTGAGACCAGCTTATGTAAACATGTGCAGGTTAGCAGCTTGCTAAGCATACCTCGTACCGAGCGTTCCACCACGGTTCCTCTGGCTGGGATGTCGAAGCTTACCGAGCGTTCCACCACGGTTCCTCTGGCTGGGATGTGGAAGCTTACCGAGCGTTCCTCCACGGTTCCTCTGGCTGGGATGTGGAAGCTTACCGAGCGTTCCACCACGGTTCCTCTGGCTGGGATGTGGAAGCTTACCGAGCGTTCCACCACGGTTCCTCTGGCTGGAATGTGGAAGCTTACCGAGCGTTCCTCCACGGTTCCTCTGGCTGGGATGTGGAAGCTTACCGAGCGTTCCTCCACGGTTCCTCTGGCTGGGATGTGGAAGCTTACCGAGCGTTCCTCCACGGTTCCTCTGGCTGGGATGTGGAAGCTTACCGAGCGTTCCACCACGGTTCCTCTGGCTGGGATGTGGAAGCTTACCGAGCGTTCCACCACGGTTCCTCTGGCTGGGATGTGGAAGCTTACCGAGCGTTCCACCACGGTTCCTCTGGCTGGGATGTGGAAGCTTACCGAGCGTTCCTCCACGGTTCCTCTGGCTGGGATGTGGAAGCTTACAGAGTGTTCCTCCACGGTTCCTCTGGCTGGGATGTGGAAGCTTACCGAGCGTTCCACCACGGTTCCTCTGGCTGGGATGTGGAAGCTTACCGAGCGCTCCACCACGGTTCCTCTGGCTGGGATGTGGAATCTGGTAAATGGAGTGAGTGTAACTCTTTACTACCCACCTCTGACCATGGACATGTTTTCTATCAGAATGAGACACTCAGCATGTGGGAAAGTTAATTCCAGGGAACATTTCTGGATGTCACATTCATCTAAACATTTTTTATTTAGTTACAGTAACTCCTAACTAAATCCCAGCAGGTAAACGGGTTCATTTGACTCATTTCTGTGCCCAAATGAGTTTGCCAGTGTGTGAATGAGTGATGATTCATTGGTTTGAAATGTTAATAAATGAATTCTGAGCATCCACATTCATGCCATCTGGTTCCGACCTACAGTGACACATGCAGCTGAAGGTTTAGAGCGAGCCGGAACGTAGGCTTTGCACCAAGATCATTTAGTAAAAATTTCCTGTTCAAGTTTCCTCGTTTTCCACTTAATTCCATGGTCGAGCAGGACGGAGGCACAGCAGGAATCAAATCTGACATTCATCTAGTCTAATTGGAAAAATGGTGTTAATGAGTGAATTCAGAAATGAGTCACTCGGCGTTAATCAGTCAGTGGAGGCTTTCTGCTCTACAGATGAAACACGTTGAAGCTCCTGTCACCGTTAACGTTTGTTTTTCTAAGGAGCATCAGCAGACATTTCCACCCGTTATCACTGCAGAAGATTCACAATTTATTGCTCACAGATAGTTTATAAGAAAAGAAAATGTGGAACTAAAATAAAACTGTACACTGATCTCTACACAGCACTGAAACTCCTCAGCTGTGGTTCAAAGTAATAAAATAGTGGGAATAATTATTCTATTGAATAAATATTTTAAATAAGGTTTTATTACTTTGCATATTTATTTTTTATACCTAATATACATAATTTTATTGCTTTAATTTTTCTTCAGAGACTAATAAAGTATTTTCTATTAATTTCTTTCTTAAATTTAAAAAAATGGTTTAGTGTTAAAGAGTCATTTAATAACCTAAAGGTTCTTTAAAAATCATCAGGAGATGAGGTGAGTGTTTAACACATGGAAAAATCTGGAGGTGATGGAAATAGGTGCAACACACTTGACTAATACTTGGCCAGCGGGCGTGGCCCCTTGGGGCCTCTGCTCCATGATAGTGGCTTTCCTCTGCCATCTTCTGGGTGGGTGCCTGGAGACCCCTGTGGTGGACTGCCTGGGTTTCATGTCTGGGCCCTACAGTTATATGTTCATATATCCGTTGCAGGTGTTATTCATGTTTTTCTTACAGTGTGTGCAGAATTATTAGGCAAATGAGTATTTTGATCACATCATCCTCTTTATGCATGTTGTTCTACTCCAACAGGTACAGGCTTGAAAGTCTACTACCAATTAAGCATATCAGGTGATGTGCATCTCTGTAATGAGAAGGGGTGTGGTCTAATGATATCAACACCCTATATCAGGTGTGCATAATTATTAGACAACTTCCATTCCTTTGGCAAAATGGGTCAGAAGAGAGACTTGACGGACTCTGAAAAGTCAAAAACAGTGAGATGTCTTGCAGAGGGATGCAGCACTCTTAAAATTGCCAAGCTTTTGAGGCGTGATCATCGAACAATCAAGCTTTTCATTCAAAATAGTCAACAGGGTCGCAAGAAGCGTGTTGAAAAAACAAGGTGCAGAATAACTGCCCATGAACGGAGGAAAATCAAGCGTGAAGCTGCCAAGATGCCATTGGCCACCAGTTTTGCCATATTTCAGAGCTGCAACATCACTGGAGTGCCAAGAAGCACAAGGTGTGCAACACTCAGGGACATGGCCAAGGTAAGGAAGGCTGAAAAACGACCACCACTGAACAAGACACACAAGATAAAACGTCAAGACTGGGCCAAGAAATATCATAAGACTGATTTTTCTAAGGTTTTATGGACTGATGAAATGAGAGTGAGTCTTGATGGGCCAGATGGATGGGCCCGTGGTTGGATCAGTACAGGGCAGAGAGCTCCACTCCGACTCAGACGCCAGCAAGGTGGAGGTGGGATACTGGTATGGGCTGGTATCATCAAAGATGAGCTTGTGGGACCTTTTCGGGTTGAGGATGGAGTCAAGCTCAACTCCCAGTCCTACTGCCAGTTTCTGGAAGACGCCTTCTTCAAGCAGTGGTACAGGAAGAAGTCAGCATCATTCAAGAAAAACATGGTTTTCATGCAGGACAATGCTCCATCACACGCATCCAAGTACTCCACTGCGTGGCTGGCCAGAAAAGGTCTAAAAGAAGAAAAAATAATGACATGGCCTCCTTGTTCACCTGATCTTAACCCCATAGAGAAGCTGTGGTCCCTCATCAAATGTGAGATCTACAGGGAGGGAAAACAGTACACCTCTCTGAACAGGGTCTGGGAGGCTGTGGTTGCTGCTGCACGCAATGTTGATCGTGAACAGATCAAGATCCTGACAGAATCTATGGATGGCAGGCTTTTGAGTGTCCTCACAAAGAAAGGTGGTTATATTGGTCACTGATTTGTTTTTGTTTTGTTTTTGTTTTTGAATGTCAGAAATGTATATTTGTACATTTTGAGTTGTTATATTGGTTTCCCTGGTGAAAATAAATAAGTGAAATGGGTATATATTTGGTTTTTGTTAAGTTGCCTAATAATTATGCACAGTAATAGTCACTTGCACACACAGATATCCTCCTAAGATACTAAAACTAAAAAAGCCCCACTCCAACTTCCAAAAATATTCAGCTTTGATATTTATGAGTATTTTGTTTTCATCGCGAACATAGTTGTTGTTCTATAATAAAATGAATCCTCAAAAATACAGCTTGCCTAGTAATTCTGCACACCCTGTATAGGTGCTCCTGATAATTCTCTACTTTGTTTTCTTACAAAAGAAAACAAATTTGTTCTGTAAAGTTTCTTTAGCGGCTGTTTTTTTCTGTTCAGGTTTTGAGTGTACCAATTAAAGTCTGATTTTACATTCTTTTGTCCCACCTGTCAGGTCTAGCAATAATGTGTAATTACACAGAAAACTAATAAAAATCTTAAAACTAATACTAAGGGATCAAGGGAAGCCTGATATCCACAAAGGTCATCTTTGGAATGTAAATGAGTGGTGGCCTAATGGGTACAGAAGTAGACAGAACTGCCGACCAAGGTGAACCACTGTGGGAAAGGCCCTAATAATAATATTAATCCGGACTGGGAAAATTCGGCTCTGCATTGTACCCATCATGTCCTAGAGATGGGTCTCTGTTAATGTCACCGGGTGGGTATCCTGACAACAATGTATTTTAGGCGATAGTGGTTGCACACCTTGATGATCAAAGTAAGTCATAAAAAGCTCTGTGACAGTGAAGCAATCCATCTTCTGGGTCCTCAGTGAAGCAAGACACATAAAAGAAGGGGGCTGTGGGTTTTCATGGCAAATTCCAGGTTTCATTTCTCACCTTGGTGGCGAAGAATGCAAATAAAATCCAGATTATAAAACAGGGTAATGTGTGGGCTTTGCCCCACTCATGTGTGGGATGAGAATATCAGTGGGCCTCTTTTTCATTTGTATGTCCAGCTAAAGAAACTCACTTGAGATGAACGAAGCATGTCTGATGTTACCATGTAATAAAATCTTTACCTCAGAAGGTGGGGCGTCTCACCCCAAAAGATGAAAGAGCATTGGCAGCTTAATGATGCCAGAATGTGGTGGAAAAAAGACCATTATATCTTCCCATCTGTGACAAATCCTGTTAGTAATGTGGCATGTAAGGATGGAAGAGCACGGATGTTCTGTCTAGCAGACATCTTATTCATCTGATTTGAGGATGTAGATCGATGGGAGCATAAAGGAGAGCAATCACCAGTAGGTCTGCTTAATTCTTCTGCTGTGAGTGTAGTGGGCAAACGTAATCACTCCTGGCTGATATGTTGGTCACACAAACAGCTAATAATATTTCACTGTATGTATTTAGTTGTTTTGCTCTTCAATTTGATGTCAGCGATACATTAAGCCTGATGTAAGAAAAACATTTTACAGCTAATAAAGCTGACTGTCACCATATTAGCAACAGTTTCACTTTTTCATTCATCATTGCTTCTTCAGTGTTAACAATTACGTAAATTTCAGGTCATCAAAATAATTTGGGGAAACGGCTGGAGGGAGCATACACTGCTTTATTCTTAGCACCCGGAAACAACACAACACGGCAACACTTCCACTCCAGTTTTAGCTGTATCACTCCGCCTTCTCTCCACTGTTGCAGTAGAACATTATAGTACCAATAGATGTGAAACTTCTGTTCACAAAATAATCATTAACGATCAATTATCAGTAGCATTTAATCGTCAGTAAAAGTTAATCGTCAGTGACATTTATTCCTCAGTAACATTTAATCGCCAGTAACGTTTAATCATCAGTGACATTTAATTATCAGTAACATTTAATCATCTGTAAAGATTAATCATCAGTAACATTTAATCGTCACTAACGATCAATTATCAGTAACATTTAATCGTCAGTAAAAGTTAATCGTCAGTGACATTTATTCCTCAGTAACGTTTAATCGCCAGTAACGTTTAATCATCAGTGACATTTAATTATCAGTAACATTTAATCATCTGTAAAGATTAATCATCAGTAACATTTAATCGTCACTAACGATCAATTATCAGTAACATTTAATCGTCAGTAAAAGTTAATCGTCAGTGACATTTATTCCTCAGTAACGTTTAATCGCCAGTAACGTTTAATCATCAGTGACATTTAATTATCAGTAACATTTAATCATCTGTAAAGATTAATCATCAGTAACATTTAATCGTCAGTAAAAGTTAATCGTCAGTAACATTTATTCCTCAGTAATGTTTAATCGCCAGTAAAGTTTAATCGTCAGTAACGCTTAATCGTCAGTAACGTCAGTAACATTTAATCATCAGTAACATTTAATCATCAGTAACATTTAATCGTCAGTAATGTTTAATCATCAGTGACATTTATTCATCAGTAACATTTAATCATCATTAACATTTAATCATCAGTAACATTTAATCGTCAGTGATGTTTAATCATCAGTGACATTTATTCATCAGTAACGTTTAATCATCAGTAACATTTAATCATCAGTAACATTTAATCGTCAGTAATGTTTAATCATCAGTGACATTTATTCATCAGTAACGTTTAATCATCATTAACATTTAATCATCAGTAATGTTTAATCATCAGTGACATTTATTCATCAGTGACATTTAATCATCAGTAACATTTAATCATCAGTAACATTTAATCGTCAGTGATGTTTAATCATCAGTGACATTTATTCATCAGTAACATTTAATAATCAGTATAATTTTATCATCAGTAACATTTAATCATCAGTATTATTTAATCATCAGTAACATTTAATCATAAGTAACATTTAATCGTCACTAACATTTAATCATAAGTAATATTTAATCATCAGTATCATTTAATCATCAGCAACATTTAATCATCAGTAAAATTTAATCCTCAGTTACATTCAATCATCAGTAAGAATAATAAGTAATGATAAATCATCAGTAACATTTAATCATCAGTATCGTTTAATCATCAGTAACATTTAATAATCAGTATAATTTTATCATCAGTAACATTTAATCATCAGTATTATTTAATCATCAGTAACATTTAATCATAAGTAACATTTAATCGTCACTAACATTTAATCATAAGTAACATTTAATCATCAGTATCATTTAATCATCAGCAACATTTAATCATCAGTAAAATTTAATCCTCAGTTACATTCAATCATCAGTAAGAATAATAAGTAATGATAAATCATCAGTAACATTTAATCATCAGTATCGTTTAATCATCAGTAACATTTAATCATCAGTATCGTTTAATCATCAGTAACATTTAATGATTATTAACATTTAATCATCAGTAACATTTAATCATCAGTAACATTTAATCATCAGTGATGTTTAATCATCAGTGACGTTTATTCATCAGTAACGTTTAATCATCATTAACATTTAATCATCAGTAATGTTTAATCATCAGTGACATTTATTCATCAGTGACATTTAATCATCAGTAACATTTAATCATCAGTAACATTTAATCGTCAGTGATGTTTAATCATCAGTGACATTTATTCATCAGTAACATTTAATAATCAGTATAATTTTATCATCAGTAACATTTAATCATCAGTATTATTTAATCATCAGTAACATTTAATCATAAGTAACATTTAATCGTCACTAACATTTAATCATAAGTAACATTTAATCATCAGTATCATTTAATCATCAGCAACATTTAATCATCAGTAAAATTTAATCCTCAGTTACATTCAATCATCAGTAAGAATAATAAGTAATGATAAATCATCAGTAACATTTAATCATCAGTATCGTTTAATCATCAGTAACATTTAATAATCAGTATAATTTTATCATCAGTAACATTTAATCATCAGTATTATTTAATCATCAGTAACATTTAATCATAAGTAACATTTAATCGTCACTAACATTTAATCATAAGTAACATTTAATCATCAGTATCATTTAATCATCAGCAACATTTAATCATCAGTAAAATTTAATCCTCAGTTACATTCAATCATCAGTAAGAATAATAAGTAATGATAAATCATCAGTAACATTTAATCATCAGTATCGTTTAATCATCAGTAACATTTAATCATCAGTATCGTTTAATCATCAGTAACATTTAATGATTATTAACATTTAATCATCAGTAACATTTAATCATCAGTAACATTTAATCATCAGTGATGTTTAATCATCAGTGACGTTTATTCATCAGTAACGTTTAATCATCAGTAACATTTAATCATCAGTAACATTTAATCATCAGCAACATTTAATCATCAGTAACATTTATTCATCAGTAACATTTGATCGTCAGTAACGATTAATCATCAGTAACATTTAGTCATCAGTATCATTTAATCATCAGCAACATTTAAAAATCAGTAATGTTTAATCATCAGTAACATTTAATCATCACTAAGAATAATAAGTAATGATTAATCATCAGTAATATTTAGTCATCGGTAACGATTAATCATTAGTAACAATTAATCATCAGTAACCATTAATCATCAGTAACAATTAATGATCAGTAGCGCTTTATCATCAGTAACAGTCCATCATGAGCAACAATTAATCATCAGTATTATTTAATCATCAGTAACATTTAATCGTCACTAACAATCAATTATCAGAAACATTTAATCGTCAGTAACGATTAATCATCAGTAACATTTAGTCATCGGTGTCATTTAATCATCAGCAACATTTAAAAATCAGTAATGTTTAATCATCAGTAACATTTAATCATCGCTAAGAATAATCAGTAATGATTAATCATCAGAAATGATTAATCATCAGTAACATTTAATTGTCAGTTCCATTTAATCATCACTAAGAATAATAAGTAATGATTAATCATCAGTAATATTTAGTCATCGGTAACGATTAATCATTAGTAACAATTAATCATCAGTAACGATTAATCATCAGTAACAGTCCATCATCAGCAACAACTAATCATCAGTATTATTTAATCATCAGTAACATTTTATCGTCACTAACATTTAATCATCAGTATTATTTAATCATCAGTAACATTTAATCATAAGTAACATTTAATCATCAGTATCATTTAATCATCAGCAACATTTAATCATCAGTAACGTTTAATCATCAGCAACATTTAATCATCAGTAACATTTAATCGTCAGTAACATTTAATCGTCAGTATCGATTAATCGTCAGTAACATTTAGTCATCAGTATCATTTAATCATCACCAACATTTAAAAATCAGTAATGTTTAATCATCAGTAACATTTAATCATCACTAAGAATAATCAGTAATGATTAATCATCAGAAATTATTATTCATCAGTAACATTTAATTGTCAGTTCCATTTAATCATCACTAAGAATAATAAGTAATGATTCATCATCACTAATATTTAGTCATCGGTAACGATTAATCATTAGTAACAATTAATCATCAGTAACGATTAATCATCAGTAACAATTAATCATCAGTAACGATTAATCATCAGTATTATTTAATCATCAGTAACATTTAATCATCAGTAACATTTAATCGTCACTAACATTTAATCATCAGTATTATTTAATCATCAGTAACATTTAATCGTCACTAACATTTAATCATCAGTATTATTTAATCATCAGTAACATTTAATCATAAGTAACATTTAATCATCAGTATCATTTAATCATCAGCAACATTTAATCATCAGTAACATTTAATCATCAGCAACATTTAATCATCAGTAACATTTAATCGTCACTAACATTTAATCGTCAGTATCGATTAATCGTCAGTAACATTTAGTCATCAGTATCATTTAATCATCAGCAACATTTAGTCATCAGTATCATTTAATCATCAGCAACATTTAAAAATCAGTAATGTTTAATCATCAGTAACATTTAATCATCACTAAGAATAATCAGTAATGATTAATCATCAGAAATGATTAATCATCAGTAACATTTAATTGTCAGTTCCATTTAATCATCACTAAGAATAATAAGTAATGATTAATTATCAGTAATATTTAGTCATCGGTAACGATTAATCATTAGTAACAATTAATCATCAGTAACGATTAATCATCAGTAACAATTAATCATCAGTAACGATTTATCATCAGTAACAGTCCATCATCAGCAACAATTAATCATCAGTATTATTTAATCATCAGTAACATTTAATCATCAGTAACATTTAATCATCAGTATTATTTAATCATCAGTAACATTTAATCATAAGTAACATTTAATCATCAGTATCATTTAATCATCAGCAACATTTAATCATCAGTAACATTTAATCGTCAGTAATGATTAATCGTCAGTAACATTTAGTCATCAGCAACATTTCAAAATCAGTAATGTTTAATTATCAGTAACATTTAATCATCAGTAACATTTAATCATCACTAAGAATAATCAGTAATGATTAATCATCAGTAATGCTTAATCATCAGTAACATTTAATTGTCAGTTACATTTAATCATCACTAAGAATAACCAGTAATAATTAATCATCAGTAATGTTTAACCATCAGTAACACTTAATTGTCAGTTACATTTAATCATCACTAAGAGTAATAAGTAATGATTAATCGTCAGTAATATTTAGTCATCAGTAACGATTAATCATTAGTAACAATTAATCATCAGTAACGATTAATCATCAGTAACAATTAATCATCAGTAGCAATTAATCATCAGTAACAGTTAATCATCAGCAACAATTAATCATCAGTAACGATTAATCATCCGTAATATCTCATTCTCTCTAACATTGAATCATCAATAATGTTTAATCATCACTAACAATAATCATTAATGATTAATAGTAAGTGATAATAAATCATAAGTATCATTTAATCATCAGTAACATTTAGTCATCAGTAACGATTAATCATTAGTAACAATTAATCATCAGTAACGATTAATCATTAGTAATGATTAATCATCAGTAATGTCTCATTCTCTCTAACATTGAATTATCAGTAATGTTTAATCATCACTATCAATAATCAGTAATGATTAATAATCAGTGACAGTTAATCATTAGTAACATTTAATCATTAGTTAGTTAGATTACCCTTTACTGGAAAAAAGTAAAACACTGTTCATTTTGATGCTTTCACTCCCATCATGGACATGAAAGTATGTAGGGATGAGAGGGACATGTCCCTATCATTAAAAAGCTACTTCTGAGTTTTTCCCTACCATTTTCTGTCGCACAAACACCTGAGAGATCTATGCTGTCTATCCTCTAAATGCAACTTTGCTTGTGTAAGTCTTGCCTTGTGACCTATTTCTGCTGAAATGATTGGCTCTGCCTTTTCATTTCTTGCTAACATAATTGGTTGTCCCCACAGTCACTATCTGTTGAAAGAGTTAACCTAGCTAGTGGTTAACAGTGGTTGTCTTCAGTCAGAAACTCAGGAGACAATTAAGTACAGGAGGACATCAGAAGTTACTTTAGAGTTGGTTTTGAAGCTTTAGTCTTAAAGAATTTATTTTCTCATCCGCTACTGAGTCATTAATGATAGTGATAATAAAAATGACTCAGCAAAAAACATGCTGTGTTATTTTGTCAGGTGACATAATCAATGCCTCAGTTCAAAGAGGAGATAATGAGGAAGGTGGAGAGGAAGGTGAGCTTTATTTCCTGCTGTAACATGGTCTACATAATGCAAACTGAATCAAAGTCATACTATGGCACACTGAAGCTTTTACCTGACCTTCACATAATATTGTACCAAATAAAAGAGATATTTTATTTAGGACGGATCCCCCCAAAAATTAGACAGTTTTTTAGTTAAAATGAGAAAAATGATCATATAAAATTTAACATTCTCTCTAACAAACTATGCAATTATAATGATTCAAAATGATCAAATATAGATGTTTTCTAACTTATAACTGCAGGGATGATAATGTACTTTATTTCATTAGATAAAAGAAGAGAGGCAGGAAGAGAGGAAGGAGGAGAAGCAGAAGGAGAGGAAGAAGAGGCAACAACATTCCAGAAATCATTCATTAAAATAATTCTTTTTCAGACAACAAGAAACTTGTCGTCTGTCTCTGAATAGAATGTTCTGGATTCTAAACGTTTACTTTAGATTTTCTCTGCTCTGCCCTCTGTTCAGGACCCGTACTCCTCCAAGACTTGGAGGAGGACAGGGAGCATCATGAAGGCCTCCTCTACTCCTGTCTGGAAAACCAGCTGTGCTCAAACAGACAGAAAGGCTCAAAAAGAGAAGTAGCTAAATCAATACTGCCATCATCAGCCTGAATCAGATGTCTTCCAGCTGCAGGGTTAAAGACGGGGTTTGACATATGTGAACATTAAGAGCGCTTTGATGGAAATGGCTCTGTGTCAATGTGTAATGACAGCAGTAAAACTGGAGTATGAGATCATCTTCTTTACCACAAGGCTTGGAGCTGTTTGCAGACAGCATACAGACTTAGTGAATCTCAGTCTTCAGAGAATCGGGGGGAAGTGATAGAATAGAATAGAAATACTTTATTAATCCCTTCGGAGAGCCCTCAGGGAAATTTGGGTACCAGCAGCAATACAACACCAACAGTAAAGCAGGATAAGTACAAGATATAATATATACAGGTATAAAGTAAAATAGAGGCAATAAGGTGCAAGAAAAGTATAAATAGAATGCAATAAAAAAAAAGATAAGTTAAATAAAATAATATAAACAAGCATTGCACACAGTAGAGGTGGTACAGATTCCCAGTTCACTATTGCATGTATAAGTTATAGCAACTGTTTGTATGGGTTATTGTGCATGTGTTCTATCAGGCGGACTGCACACCTCCCTCTCCCCCCTCCTTCTCCCCCTCCTGCCTAATGCAGAGTTGTACAGTTTGATGGCTCGGGGGACAAAGGAGTCTCTGAGCCAGTTGGTCCTACTCTTGGGGAGGAGCAGCCTGTTACTGGTCAGGCTTCTCTGTGCACTGATGACAGTGTGCAGAGGGTGACTGGCATCAATCACAAAAGCCAGTAGTTTTTTAGTGTTCTCCTCTCTGCCACTGTCACCAGGGAGTCCAGCTTCATGCCAACCACAGAGCCCGCCCACCTGATGAGTTTTTCCAGCCTGTTAGCACACCGTTTTGTCATGTTACCCCCCCAGCAGAAAACAGCATAAAAAAGCGTACTAGCCACCACAGACTGATAGAACATCCACAGGAGTTTCCTGCAGATGTTAAAAGATCCCAGTCTTCGCAGGAAGTACAGACGGCTTTGGCCCTTCTTGTACAGGTGATCTGTACAGCATGTCCAGTCCAGCTTGTTATCCAGCCACAACCCGAGGTACCTGTAGTTCTCTACAATCTCCACCTTATCGTCCCTGATAGTCACTGGACGTGGTTGTGGGCTGAACTTCCTGAAGTCAATAACCAGCTCCTTAGTCTTTGAGGTGTTAAGCTGGAGATGGTTCGTCTGACTCCAGGTGACAAAGTCACTGACCAGATTCCTGTACTCGTCCTCTCCATCATCCCTGATACACCCCACGATGGCTGTGTCATCTGCAAACTTCTGGATGTGACACAGCTCTGAGTTGTAACAGAAGTCTGAGGTGTAGAGTGTGAAGAGGAGGGGGGCCAGCACCGTCCCCTGGGGTGCTCCTGTGCTGCTAATAACAGTGTCAGATGTGGTGTCCTTTAGCCTGACGTACTGCGGTCTCTCTGTGAGGTAGTTACCAATCCAGGACACCAAGCAGGGGTCCACCTGCATCTCCCTCAGTTTGTCCAGAAGCATCAGGGGCTGGATTGTGTTGAAGGCACTTGAAAAATCCAAGAAGAGGATCCTCACTGTGCCCCTCCCCTTATCCAGATGTACTTGGACAGGGTGTAGGAGGTAGAGAATAGCATCCTCCACACCCACACCTGCGCGATAGGCAAACTGTAGGGGGTCCTGGGCCGGTTGCACTTGGGGCTTGAGGAGATTGAGGATGAGCCGCTCCATCGTCTTCATCAGCTGGGATGTAAGTGCCACCGGTCTGTAATCGTTCAGCTCACCAGGGCGTTTTTTCTTTGGAACTGGAACAATACAGGATGTTTTCCACAGGGTAGGCACTTTCCCCAGCTGTAGACTGTGGTTGAAGACATGCTGGAGTGGTTCCTCCAGTTCAGCAGCGCAGGTCCTAAGCAGACGAGGAGGCACTCCGTCAGGGCCAGCTGCTTTCCATGGGTGGAGCTTCCTCAGTTCTCCCCTCACCTGTTCTGCTGTTATGTGTGGAGGATGTTGAGATGGGGGGAGGGGTAAAGGTTGACAGGGGGGCTGCACAGGGGATGAAGTCAGGGAGGTTGTGTACTGCAGTGGGCGAGGGGGGACCGTGGGCTGGTCAAAGCGGTTAAAGAAGATGTTCAGCCTGTTTGCTTCTTCCACTGTCCCCCCCCCGCTGTTATGGCCTTTAATCTGCAGCCTGTGATGGTGTTGACACCATCCCAGACCTCCTTCATACGGCTCTCACTCAGTTTATCTTCCACCTTCCTTCTGTAGGTGTCCCTCGCCACCTTCAGGCATTGTTTCACCTCCCGCTGTGCTAATTGCATTTCCTCCCTGTCATGGTTCATGAAAGCCACCTTCTTCCTGTTGAGGGCAGCTTTGACATCTTGTGTTATCCAAGGTTTGTTATTTGGATAACAACGGACAGTCTTATTGGGGGAGACTACGTCCAGCGAGAAGTTGATGTAGTCCGTCAGACAGTGAGTCTGCTCCTCTATGTCCTCACCATGTTGTCTCAGCAGTACATCCCAGTCAGTGATGTCAAAGTAGTCTCTCAGAGCATCCTCTGCCTCAGGTGACCACTTCCTGATTGAGCGTGTGGTTTTAGACATCCTTTTGACCAGGGGGGTGTACTGTGGCTGTAGGTGAACCAGGTTGTGGTCAGACTTTCCAAGTGGGGTGAGGGGGGTGGCTGTGTAGGCATCCTTCACATTGGAGTACAGCAGCTCTATTGTTCTGTTGTTCCTTGTGGGACAGTCTACAGCCTGGTAGAAGGAGGCCAAGGTAGAGTCCAGGGAAGCATGATTAAAATCCCCAGATATGACCATAAACGCCTCGGGGTGCTTAGTCTGCAGCCTTGCTGTTACTGTGTGTATCTTCTCACAGGCAGCTGATGCATCCGCGCTGGGCGGGATGTAAACACAGAGCACGATCACGTGACTAAGCTCCCTTGGCAAGTAATATGGCCGCAGACTAACGGCTAAGAGTTCCAAGTCATGGCAACACAGTTCCTTTTTCACTGAGACATGTCCTGGGCAACACCAACGTTTGTTCACATAAATGATGAGCCCCCCACCTCTGCTCTTACCTCAGGCGTTCATGTCTCTGTCAGCTCTCACAGCAGTGAAACCCGGTAGATCCACGTAACCATCCGGTATCGCATCAGTGAGCCATGTCTCTGTGAAGATGTATAAGCTGCACTCGCGATAACTCCGTTGATTGTTCGGTGCCAACAGCTCGTCCATCTTGTTAGGTAGTGAGTTGACGTTCCCCATTAGTACAGAGGGGATCACTGGCTTAAAACGTCGTCGAGCAGCCTTTAGCTTAGATCCTGACTTGCAGCCTCTGTACTTCCTCCTCAGCTCTGTCGGGTACGTTGTGCTGCATTCCGACGTCAGTCTTCCATGCAAAAAGTTCCTCTCTTGAATAAACAAGACGACGTGCAAGTTCCATGCTAGAGTTCAAAATATTCAATAGGATATATACATATATAAAATAAGGAATAAAACAATAAGAAAGAAAGAAAGAATTACTCGGGTGCGTAAGAGACACTGGTAAGGCAGCTGTCTCCTACAGTGGCGTTAAAAAAAAAAAATGATGATGAGTCAGCTGTGGACTCATAGGTAATACAGCATTTACGAAAAGTTCTTCTAAAAACTGTTTCTTTCAAACATGTCTTGTAAAACCATTTTTGGCTGATCTCTGATAGTTAATCAGCTTATTTTCATACTAATCCTGCTTCTTTGTGACGATGCATGCGATCTATGAAAGGAAACTGTACGCAGACTGATTCCAGTCAAGGCTGCAGTAACTACACACCGAGCTATCAATTATAAAATTCACAGAAAACGGTCTTTCATTGACTTTCAGGTGACTTTCAGGTATAGTAGGAAGAAGTACAACCCCAAGGAAAAAAATTTGGGATGCTGTTTAAAATATAAATAAAACCAGAGTCTCATCTTTTTATCCCCAGTAGCAGATCACCAACACATCAGAGGATGAAAGGGAGACGTTTCACCATGAGATGAAAATATGAGCTGATAGTGAATCTGATGCAGCAAAACGTCTGGAAAAAGGTGGAACAGGAGCAACAAAAGGCTGGAAAAGTACCTGGTACAAACCAGAAACACCTGGAGGAGCATTGGACAACTAACCAGGTTACCTGGCTACAGGTCAGTAACATGACTGGGTATAAAAGGAGCATTTCACTTATGGGTTGATGGAAATCATTCTGTTTGTATTTACATTTTTGAGAAATATCAAACTTTTTAGGAACTGGGGTGTAAATGCCCAAGTAGGGGAAAAAAAGAACACTTTTTGTTTGTTTAGATGGTTTGAGCCTTCACTTCAAAACCAAAGCAACATACTTTTTCTGAAAACGTGAGATAGTAAGGAGATCACATCTACCACTGCTGACTACCCTCAGCCTCCAGAATATTATTCAAGTTGCTAATGATGTTGCTGAAGGGACTTCTGGGCTGGCAGTCAGCATTTCATTCACTCATCATCGCTCTCAGGGACGTTACCTGGTTCAGTCGTCCTATTGTAAAAGGCTTCAGTTCGAGCTCACTGATGGTGGAGCAGGGTGCCTTCAGGACTGCACAGTTTCCTCCAAGCTCCACAGTCCTTTTTTTTTATATAAAAATAATAATAAACACATTTTGAAAAATATGTTTCCTCTTATTCTTCTTAGTTTTTACCTCCAAATAAGCTGCAGGCTAGTGACCCTCCTGTATTTGATCGAAATTAAACACATGAATTGGACTGACCGACAGTTATGCTGTTCACACGTGGAGGCTGAAAATGAGAAAAATGAAGCCATCGAGGAACCAGGAAAGGTTTTCTTGTTATAGGCACGATTTCAGAGATCTACCGGCTGGTTTTCCTTCTCCGCAGAAAGCAGCAGAAAGCTTCCTTTTCATGGAAAAAAGGAGATCCTCTCATGAAGCCCATGAGACCAAATGTACCGACTGCATTCAGACGTGTCAGCGTTGGGTGAAACGTCTGAGGAACGTCTTCAGGGAGAACAGGGACCTGCTACACTCTACAGACCAGACAGTGTTTATTATCTACTCTTTACAGGAACATAGACAAACTGCATTAAGGCCCATTTCTGCTCCCTTTACGTATGTAGATAGGTACGTTTGATTCGATCATCACTGCCCTCATTCTTCCACGCATCCCTGACGTTAGCGTGGTTGTCAGCCAATACATCCACCAGAGGGCAGTGCGGAGTTCTGATGGCAGGTTTATATTCCTATCATAAAGCACTTTGTGGTTTTAATTTGTGAAAGGTGCTATATAAATAAAATTTCCTTCCTTGCTTCCTTCCAGTTTAAGACAATAAAAATGTGGTGATGATGGCGATCCTAATGATGTTCGTTCTCAGAGACATAAAAAGAGATAGCGCAGTAGACGGTGGTGGTCTGTGTGGCTTTTAAAACATAGACATATATGCGTAGAAGCTTCATTACACGCTGGAGCATGATGCAGCGTCGCCGCCATATTGGATGGGTCTCCGCATTCCAGACTAGCTTCAGAACTAACCGGAGTCCAGACAGCTCCAGCAACTATTTGAATTATTGTAGAAATATTCTTGTGTTCAGTGTTTTTCAGGTCGTAGAGGAGTCACATGGGATGTTTTTGTTTTCAAGATCTCAAAGTTCAGTTTTGAAATTGTTACTAATTGATGGATATGAACAATTTATTTGAAGGAAGAAAATGCTGACATTGATTTACATTCTCAAGACGCACCTAGTACTTTTACAGCCAGTGTTTGTAGTGCACTTGACTCATTTACCAATCAGGGACTGTGCTGCTGCTCTGTCACCATGTTTCGTGTTACATGAGTATTTGTAGAAAAGCCAGTTAACACCTTTCAGTAACTAAAATTACTAGGCGTCTTGTTTTGCAACGATCACATAGATGAAACTTTTTCTTTTGAAGGTATCTGTCGGCTTTGTCATGGACGCCGACACGTTGTTGATGATTCCTGAAGTTCAGCGTTATGCCTGCACGTTTCAGTCAGGATCACCTGTTCAGCTCTGTCAGGGCATCAGGTAGAATTTCCATTATAATTAGTGTTCTTACGTGGGCTAGATCGGATATCAGTGCCATCTAGGTGAGAAAATTTAGCGATTCTTTTTTTATCCTTATACATCACTAGTTTACAGTATGTTTTGATGTGATTGACCTCTCAGACTGGTCACCTACTGGTGGTTATCACCTCATGAAGTAACCAACCCCTAACGTAAACGGCACCTCTGACACCAGTATCTAACGTTTTATACCCGACCTGTGGGGGCATGGTTATACAGTTATTACCTTACTTACCTTTTATAGCCTACCTGTGTGGTCAAATTAGTATACACTTTCTTTATTTGTCTTCAAAGGTAATATTCATTTATACATTTATTAATATTTTACCATATGTCATTGTTAAAGAGCATAATAAAGGTGATTTCAGTGATGAAAGCAGGTGTTTTTATGTAATGGTGACCTGGATCATAATTACATCTCTGCTGTTTCTAACAAACCAAACCATGAGAAAATCGGGTAAAAATTTGTGTTGCGATGATTGTAGTTGGGCATACACCTGAGACATAAATGCACTGGAGGCACATGGGGCACCAAGATGGCAGCCGCATTGATATGTCAGTTCCAATAGGCAGCGTCAGTCTACAAGGCGTCTACGTATATTATGTCTATGTTTCAAATATGTCATGGCTTCTTCTTTGTTCCTTTTGTGGGTCTCACGTCAGCTATCCTGCTCAACACTGCCCCCCATGGTTTCCAATGGTACTGCTCTGTTTGCTCTGTAAGGATATGCATCCGCAAGGGCCCCGAAAATGTAGCAAATTAGGCTTGTAAAGGACACAGAAGACATACTAAATGATCTGTATTCCCCTTTAGCATGGAGCATCAATGGGCCTTTTTTCTGTCTCCATAGAAACCATCTTCTCACACTGACATACCTACAGAGGAAAATAATAACCCAACGTGCATCTTTTAGCTGTGCAGAAGTGAGGGGGGTAATCTCAAAACTCCACGTGAACATGCAAATCTGTGCAAAACACTAACGTGATGCAGACATTATGTTTATGTGTGAAGGTCTTTTATGGGTTCACATTTGTGTTTGGATTTAAAAAACTTTACACATCAATTAGTCCGCATTTGTAACCATCTTGAAAATAATATTAAAAATAATGTCATGTTTGATGAGTTGCAGAAGGGGTCTCCATCCTCAAACTTACTCCTCTTTATCGGTCAGACTGTTCTATTCAGTTAAAGACACATTAGGTTAGGATGCTTCCTGGTCCAGCCTCGTGGAAACCCAGGACATGCTGGAGCAGGGTTAATAAATGAGAGCCTCAATCCAGCAGGTTTGCCATGTGTCCCTGGTCCAACACACCTGATTCAAATTAATGAGTCACTATGTAGAACCTGACAGGCTGTTGGATCCATTTAAACTGAGTCAGGTGTGTTGGAGCAGGTAAACATTGATAACCAGCTGGATGCAGCTGGACCGGACTGAGTAGCCCTGTGCTGGAGGGATTATGTGACTGGCAGCAAAAAGTGGTGACAAGTAGGACGAAATGTGCTGTGAAACCCTTCGGTTCATCCCAGTATGCCTGCAAAGCAGAGCAGGACGTCCACCAGCATCTCTGAGCAAACCAGCCTTCATGTACCCTGCAGCCATTCCTCCTTTTGTTTTTTAGGACATAAGGATATGTAAACCTCCATGAACAACTGGGCCAAGATGCTACTATGAAATAGGAGATTAGCACAGCTAATCAATGAGCTGTCAGTAAGTCACCAATTTCCCTTCGTTAGAGTCCAGAACTCTTATTTATCAGCCATTCGTAAAAACTGCCCAAACCAACATCCTTCAAATGAAATCTATAATGTTCTTAAGTACAAAGATATCTGTATTTATCACACCTGCAGAGGTCAGTTGTAGCTTGTTAGTAAGTAATCAGCTGATTCTACATCACCTGCCGGTGTTATTTCCATTCAGAAACATCCTCATTAACCAGATGTGGTGACAACACGTCTCACGGAAATCACAGATGTTCCTCTGCAGCGATGGAGACTAAGAAAGAAGGACTTTCTGCTGAGACTGAAGCCAAAACATCTGTTTAGTTCACTTGTTCCAGTTTAGTTCATTATTTAAAAAACACAGACGCAAAACTTTCAGAGCCGGAGAGAAATGTGATTTGACAGTCCTCTGAAACTTTGAGCTGCATGAAAGAACAGAAACTAGAAAAAATAAATAAATGCTGTAGAGAGAAAAGAGTGCATTAAATGAGTAGAATTTAATTATGTCTGTTCTTCCACGGGTTTTTAAATGTTCAATACAAAATTAAAATATACAATAAATTAAAATTAAATAAAATATGTGCAAAGTTCCTGCTCAACCTTTTTTCTTACTCTTTACAGGTTAGTAACTATTCAAAGTGACCAATCTATAGGTAACAGTACATGTCAGGTAAGGAAACATGGCATAAAACGCAGCAAATAAAGCCAAACTGTGCAAGGATTCACATAAATAACTGAAATGAGGCCCAGATGTTAGCAAACCAGCCTACAGCATACCTATGCTAACATTTGGCTTTAGCATAATTAGCTTGATTTTACAACTGAAAATACAAAGCTTCAGGTACTATTCTGATGCTCCCAAGTTGGAACCAACTTAAATAAACAAGGAGCAATCCTACTCTCTGACAGATCTACTCCAAGAATCAGACAAATGACCAGGGGAGCTCTCAGCCTGCATGTGCTCTGGGTTCATATAGTCCTCCACGGTGCAATGACACAAGTCACCACCAGAGGTCCCTCACGTTTGCTGAAGAATGACAGGAGTTAGACCAGCGCTCAAAAGATGATTTGGGAAAGTAAATATGATAAACTGCCTATGCCCACTGCTCTGGCTAACAGAGGCTTCTGATGCCCCAGCACAGCCAGAGGAGGATGCCCAGGAAACCGAGCCCAGCACCATCTCCACTGGAGGCTATATGGAGGAAACAGGAGCTGGTCCGTCTTTTCTAATAAGCAAATTAGTCTAGTTGTAGAACTGCTGTATTTAATCAGGCTCATGTTTCCCATGCTGTGCACTAAAACAGGGACATGTTCTTGTTCTTGTGCCTGCCCTCCGTGCGGCCCGCGCTGTGGCACCCGTCGCCCTGTGCTGCCCGGTGCCCCTGCCCCATCGCGCCGGGGGGTTCCGGTAGGGGGTTTCTCTGCTCTGGTCTGAGTGGGCTGCTGCTGATGCTTGGGGGTGCGGTGTGATCACGGCCCCCTTTCAAGCACACATTTCTTCCTTGTTGCATGGCCCCACACACACACGTTACCACGTGCATGCTTACAAACGTGCCCGTCTCTCCATCTGCTTCTACCAGATGTTGCTGATGGTTGTGTGTTGGTACGTTTCTCTGCAGGTACATTTGATGACTACTGTACTTTTTCATATCATCATTATCCTATTTTCTTTATGTATCATGTAGTACTGTGGTAGTTTATATGGTTTTTTTGTGGTGTGTTTTAGGCAGCCTAGACAACTGTTTTTTACACATTTTAATCCTTTTCTCCCTTTTTTGTCCCTCTTCCTCTATCTCCCTGTCAGAATCGGTACTGACATATAAAAACTAAAGAAAATAAGATTACAATAAAAATAATAAAAACATCAAGGGCAGCCATGTATATAACATGTCTCCCTTGGTAGAGCAAATCTGTCCAGCAAAATATGGCACACAGACCACCGTTCTGTATGTTAGGATGCTGGACAGGACAGGGTTAAAAAAAAAAAAAAAGAAAGAAAGAGAATTTTATTCATACTTCGGCCAAAGTCAGTTCAACAATGAAGAAGATATTAACTAATGGCGTGATATTCTTTCATGTAACATTTTGGCACACGATTTTAACTCCCATTTTTAGGCTGCCAAACAGCCCCTTTTTATTCTTTTCCACCTCACAGGTTGGGATTTCGATCTTGACCTCCAAAAAGTTCCTTTTTTTTGGCAGAACATCTCCTCTCCATGGTTTGAACTCACTAAGCGAGGCCACTGGACCACTAATAATTAAGGGTATAACATGTAAATGTCAATGTATTTCAGCTGCTGCATTTATCAAGGCCTGATTATTCCTATGCTCCACAAAATCCACAACATATGTGAAGTTGGGGGAGTTTAAAGCTGGGAAGCCACATTTGCCAGCCTATCTGGGGGGATGCCGAGGTGTTCCCAGGCCAGCCAAGAGACATCCCCGCAACATCTCACCAGGGAGGCGTCCAGGAGGCATCCTAACCAGATGCCCGAGCCACCTCATCTGGCTCCTCTTGATGCAGAGGAGCAGCGACTCTACTCTGAGCCCCTCCTGAATGACTGGTTTAGCTTTACAAGCAATTTAGCCGCTAATAACGTTTTAGCTCTAGAAGGAGTTTAGCTGCTACTAGCAGCCAGTGTTGGGCATGTTACTTTAAAATTTTATTACAATTTCTAGTTACTTCTTGCAAAATGTAATAGCATTAGTAGCAGAGTTGCAGCATTATAAAAGTAATTACTCAGAAAACTAACTAACAGTTACTTTTTTTTTCTGTCCAGCACGGTGGTGACAGAATGATGGTCTGGCTGCTGTGTTATGCAGAACAAATTTGCATTGCCAAGAGGAGCTTTAGGGGTATAAAGCTCCTTTTGATAATTAGATTTTTTTAAAGATCTATTTGTTTATTTATTTAAAATCTTATTTATTTATTTTAAATTATTGAATTTATTTAATCTTGCTTAAACTGACCGGAGGGGACAGAAAAATGAAGAATTGTGAACAGAAGTAAAAAGAAAAGTAGAAAAAAAGGAAGAGGATACAAAGATCTTCAGTCCAACCTAACAGCTGCTACACCTGTACAGAAACACAACAGAGAATTTCCTACAGCTTTTACAGGTAAACTAAGCAGACAATCATCAGGAGTTCCTAAAAATAACCAAGACAGCAACAACAACATGTATCACAACAACAACCAAAGAACCAGAAACACACACACCTGAACCAAAGCATCTCTTAGTGTATAAACACACTGGACACCTCAGTGCTGAGTCAGCATGCAGAGGATGAGGAAGGAGGAGGATCAGAGATGAGTGTGATCCTGCAGACATGATCACAACTCCACAGAGGCTAGAGGAAGACTAGGGTACCCCCCCCCTACCTAGAAGAGGAAGGCCTCAGCCAACCCCCCCCCCCATGGTCACAGGGCACAGGCCCCAGACCCTACCAGGCATCAGCCATCCAGGGTGGCCCGAGTAAAGGGCCCCGACCCCAAGAGCCCAGAGGCAGTCCCACAGTTGCTGGAAAATATTCTCAAATAAACCAAGATCTGTGCAGAAGCACAGCTGATAAATGAGGTTCTGGGGGGCTTTGCCACATACAGCCATTAAATGGCTGCTGAGTTTTAGACATTCCAGTCCTAAGGAGGACTCCTCATCCTTAAATTGAGCTTGAAAAATAAATTTCCTAGGCGGATAGTTTATAGTAAAAAGTATGAACATGGTTGTTGATGGTGTCTGGGTGGGTCTGCGTTCCTGCTGCAGGATCCATCTGCTTCTCTCTTCACAAAGCTCCATATTTGCCTGCTTTATATTCATATCTAAAAAGCTTCTGGCCAGCAAATCATAATTAGTTTGTGACCAGTAAATTAATTATATAATGGATCTACTGAAGGCTGTTTTAGATAACTGAAATTCTTACATGAAACCCGGAAAGCAGACTGCAGGGAGCAAAGCAACATCGTGTGTGGAATCTGAAGCGTTCTTCTCTCCAAACAGATTATTAAGCCCCAAATATGAACACAAGCAGTTAATCATCGGAGCACGGTGACAGTTTAACAGTGAGGAAGTGGAGGAAGCCACGAGGGAGTTCAGGCCTCTGTCCTATGGTCTATGAAGAGAGTGATGGAGAGCAGGATCACAGCGCCCTGCCCTGCTGATGCATTGGCTAGACTAACTATTGATCGGCTCTGCCTGTTCACGTTGATACATCATGTCATCTTTGTTTAGAGAGTGGGATCTAGGACACGAGCACTTCCACTGAGAGCTTGTGAAGTTAAAGCCCTTTCCTCTGGGTGTATGCCACTGTGATGATGGATCAGGTCATCTGCCTGGTCCCAGAGCCTGACTGCGGAGCGTCATCTTCATCAGACGACGCCAGACAGGACGTCCATCATCACAAAGCCGTGCCTATTGGCTGAGCCTCCGCCTGCTTGCATCATCACATCGGCAGCAGCTTCATCATTTTCAGCCATTAAGAGCTGAACTTTTGGCCCAAACTGCAGCTCAGCGCTTCACCGTAATCATCTGGGTTCAAGCACATGGAAACCAAGAGCCTGAAATTCTCACTGTCAGATTCAACATGCTGAGAACTGACAGGATGAATCAAGACCTTCAACTGGAAACTGCCAACGCTCCCACAGAAATGCATGAAACAGCCAGTCTGTGAAAAAACCTGCTCAGAGTCCACGAGACTGAGTAAAAGCAGCTAAACGGAGCCTGTAGTGTCACCTCTGTAGCTGCTCTGGTTGCTAGCATGGTAGCCTCTGTGCATGATGAGTTGGAGCACAACAGAGAGGGAGGAGGAGGAACCTGCAGGCTGTGAATTTCCAAGACACATGCATCCTCCTCTCAGGGTTACTAGGTTCATATTATGAATTATTTATTTTTTTTTACTTTCAAAGCAAACATAGCAGATCAGCTGTTTTTCATTCACGCTTGCACACGCCGCTTCAGTAAAGGACTAAATAAGCAGTGTTGCCAGATTGGAAATGGATCATAGCAGGAGTTGAAAATGATGGTTTTGTGGGGAAAAGTGGTGCAGACGGGGCTCAGGAGCGTGATCATCAGGCCTGAGTAGATTATAGCCGAAGACGTAGTTCCAGCCTTAAAGCTGCAGACTGGAACAAACTCAAAAGTCAAAAACAGAAAAATGTAATCAATAAATACAAACTGTTTCTACTGGTTTCTAATGACTTTACTAAAACAACGGTTATGTTTTTATTCTTTATTAATGAAGCATTTCTGTAAATCTAACACGGAGGCTGTGTACAAGAAGTGGATGAGCAGACTATTTCCTGAGGAAGCTGAGATCCTTCAGCGTGGGCAGCAGGATGTTGGGGTCTTCTTCCAGCCTGGTGTTGCCTTTCTTTGCTGCCGTGTGTTGGGGCAGCAGCATCACAGCCAGCGACACTAACAGACCTGATAAGATCATCAAGAAGGCTGGCTTTGTGCTGGGTCTCAGGCTGGAGTCTTTAGGGACCGTGGTGGAGAGTGCTGGACAGACTATTATCCATCATGGACAATGATCAGCAGCCTCTCCATCACACAGTAGATAGACAGCGGAGGACCTTCTCTCAGAGGCTGCTGCAGCTCTGCTGTGGAAAGGACAGATACAGGAAATCTTTCCTGCCACCCGCCATCTCACTGTATTGTCCCTGTGTGTATTGCTGCTGCTGCATTGTAATCTCTATCTATCCATCTATCTATCCGGCCGCCCGTCCATCTATTTCTATCTACTCACAGTGGGTCCACATACATGCAACTGCCACCATGTTTACTACAGTGTCTCTGAATGGACAGACAAGCTTTAAAATTGCAGTAGCAGCTTTATCTAAAGGAGGTGGAGCTCCACACGGGATCAATAAGCCTTGAAGCACCATAGAAGAAGACAGTACACATGTGGCTGAAATCATGTTGGACTGAAAGGCTGAGATCACAGGTTTAATTGTTCAGAATTTTCATTCAAATATCAGTGAAATTAAAGATGTCAAAATCAATGCCTTAACGGCGATAACTCATTTATATAATTAATTGTGTGAATATTTTTAACGCTTTAACCCATTTCTATCTTTAAACTTATTTTTGCATTTATGATGCTGTGATAAAGATGTTTATCCTAAATCAATGTGCAGAATTTATGTGCTTTTTAATTGTCTTGTATGAACTTAAGAAGAACTTGACTAAACTGATGTGTAGAAATCAAGCATTATTGAGCTCAAGGGGAGGGTCTTAGAGCATTTAAAGGAGAGTGAGAAGTGGAGTGGATCTTTTGGTTGCATTGCTGGCAACGGAAGGATGCTTTGAGGATTGCGGTTGAACTATTTCAATATTTGGCCGGTCGAAGGAAAGACAGAGTTTTTTGTGATTTCTTTTCATTCCTTTAAATAAGTTAATAATCCTTACACTGGACATTTTTGCACTGTTGAGCACAGTTTGGGAGAAACCCGCACAATACACCACCAACTGAAGAGCGACTGAGCCTGTTTTATTGGTTAACGAAGAACCCCGCCACTTGAATATAAACAGAACATTGATGGAGCAACACTCTTCTTCTTTCCTACTGGTTAACAGTAATCCCAACGTCATTATATAAATACGAACTGTGGCGCACACACACACTCGAACATCAGGCCCAGCTTGCTGACACACATCAGCACAATGACAGATCCAGAAGGCAGATTTATAATAGTTACATTATCTAATAAAAAAAATATATATATATATATATATATATTTATATTTTGTAAAGGCCATGACAGATAATAAACATCACAATGAAGATCAAGACAAATGCCACGACGAAGATCATGATGGCCCCTACAAAGATTGTGACAAAGGTCACAAAGAAGGCCTCGACACAGCATGATGAAGGCCAAGATGAAGATCATGACGAAGATCATAACAAAGAACACAATGAATACCCTACAGGTCTCTAGGATGACTTCGAGGATTCCACCACTTCCATCAGAATAGAAATGTTTTCACCAGAAACAAAGGAAATCACAATTCATACACTCATTTGCAGGGATTCTTTTCTGAAAGAAATGGACGTAAAGCACGTCTCCAACCTCTTGAGGGATTCCACATGGTGAGCTAATCAGAATATGAGCATATTGTCATTGTTGCATTGTCGTATCCAACCAGGGATGGATAAAGTGATGCTTCCATACCTGCCAAACAACATATCCAATTCAATGTGTTCTAAATAGCCAATATTTTATATTATTTGTAGTCTAATTTTTATCATTTTAAAGGTATTTTTCACTTCATCTTTAATTTACTCTGATATAATTCATTATTTTCTAAGCACTTCTTTAAGCTTTAGATTTCACATTGTCCTTGGACTAAAGATAGAAAAAGTATCGACATCAATGGAAAATATTGTAAACAGCCAGTGACTCGGGTCACTCGGGCCAGCGACTTTATTCTTTGCAGCAGAATGCTTCTTGAAGTCTTCTTTGTCTCGATCTCAGCCACCAGGAGAGGAAACCTCTGCTTGTTCTTATTTAATTGTTCATTATTTCTTGGTAGATTTTACATTTTCATCTTGTAGCTGGTTATTCTGTTTGGGGATGAACTCTGGGCCTGAAACCAGTTGAACGGTGAGCTGTAAAGACTACAAAGGAGGATAAATGTTCTGATGGAACCCATGCACGTGGGTCACCCTTTAAATGAAACCAGTTTTTCAACAATGCTCCAAAGATGCCAGAAGCATAAAAATGCAGAAAGCATGGAAAAGTCAAGCAAATTCATGCAACGGATATAAGATTTGAGAGAGTAAATAGATCACACAAATGGTGTGGAGGACGTTGGCCGGGTTAGAGAAGAGGCTACTACCAAAGGAGAAAGGAGTAGATGTCGTCAGATGGCCAGGTGGGAAAATGTTCTAGTCCTATGAATTAGCACCATCACAGGACTCAATCAGCTTTATTACAACTGGTTTATAAGTGGCTCCAAAATGGATTTTGGCATCCTTCCCACCCTGGGACTTAGGTTGGCTTCAGAAGTGACAGAAAGAAGGTGAATGAGGAGCTACAGTAGTTTTATTAGTCATGCCACAGAGGTAATGCAGAATACACAAGGCTGAGAGGGACCACTCAAAAAGCAAGAAAGCATGTTGCACCTCCCCTCATCCTTTAATCAGGCCTCACTGGAACATCAAATCATTTTCAGCGGTAGAAAATCTGACTGGAAGAAAAAATATACAGAAATATTTTTCTGACCAACTCAGTTTAACATGGTTCCCAAAAGTTTTTTCCCAAAAGTCAAAAGAAAAAAAAACACTAAAGGCACAGAAACTTTGGTCCAACCGAGTAGCCCTCTCAGGTAAACTGTCACATGACAATGACATCACAGTGGACTGGAACTGCTTCCACAGCATGCAACACATCCTATCATCACTATGCATGCCTCAAAGACATGGTCAACGACGACACCTCACCGCTAGCAGAAAAGCATGGAACGCTTCAAAAACAAACTTCATGACCACATTCAGAGGAGAAACCTTACCGTCCAGTAAGATAGGAGAGCAAGTTAAACTGGCAGTGACATGTTGCCTCGGTCTGAAGCTAACAAAGCTACAGCTGGACAGTCTGGAAAAATGTCCCAGGGATGGTGGAAAACAGACAAAAATATTCTATACCCATGTGCCTCATCAGGAGGACCACCAGGAGGTGTCAGGCTGGTTGAACAGTTGATCTTGTCAAGTAAGGCACGGAAGTACGATATCTGTTCAAAAACACATGATCAGACCAGGGGGACAATCAATACGTCTCCTGTTTGACATATGGAGATTACAGTTCATGGCAGGAGAGATCCAGTTCTTTTTTAAAGAAAAACATGACAAAAGTCAAAGTTTCAGTCCCTTTCAAGGAATGACAGAATGCAGAAAAAAACAAACTGATTGGATCAATGTGGTCCCCCTGTTGTTCCCAGTCGGCCCTTTCTAAACCAGAACAACCAGCAGTCTCTGGGTTGCATTTTTAAATTGTGGACTTGGAGAAAGAAACCCTGAGGTGCTGGTTTCCTCCCATGTTGTAGTTGTGAAGGTCGATCAGAGCCTGGATGGCCTCCTCCACCGTTGACATCTGAATCAGAGACATTTTACGATCCCTGGAAGACATCAGAGGACACTTTAATCCACAGCTGAAAAAGGACCCGGCTAATGTCTGACCATGCTGAAAAGGATCGTCTACGTACTGGAAAAACTTGAATGCTTTCACGGTGCCTCCTGTGTTGGAGAAGAGCAGTCGCAGGTCTTCCTCCGTCACATCTTGTCTGGGAAAGAAAAGGATACAGATCAGAGAGGGAGGAAGACACCATGATGATGACATTTTTAATATTATATACCATACCAAATTTGATAGAAATGAACACAACCACAACTGAAACAAAGTGTTGAATATAACTAGATACTGAAAAATTAAGAGATAAAACATCAGACATGTATAAACATCAGAACTAAAATCCAGCACAATATGACCGATTAAAACTAATCAGCTCAACTAAGGAAATTTAAGTATCGCTTAGATTGAAAGCCAAAGAATAAAAATGTCCACTACTCTGTTTTCCACCAAGGGGGTCCGGCTGGAGATGGGGAAGTTCGGCTTGGTAAACCCTATGTTGTGTTCCCACAGCAACTGTACCTGCCCCTGGCAGCTTGATAGCGACAGAAGCATAAGCTACGTTAAAGCGGCCTTCCTTAAACTAGTGCGTTCCAGTTGTCTTGTAATTCTGAGTGAAGGCGATATCATTACCAAGTAACTGGTGATCCCGAGCCAGTTGCTGAAAACAGGACGTTAGTAGCTACTGGTTTTAGTCCTGGTATTTCAGGGCCCCTCTGAAATCATTTTTACTCTGCACTTTAACCAACTTATCTAAACTGAGCACAATCCGGTAAGCTTTTTTAATTCATAATATGCATAATATTTGTTCAGTAATTGCTGTTTTCCATTTCAGATGAGTAAATTTGTCGACTAGGTAAGAACATCAGTCATTGATCCTAAGAGCATATAGCAAATGACTGAAAAGGCCTAATGTCGAAGTCTAAACAAAATTTGGTCCCTATTCTCGAACATCAGCTCTGAAGGTAGGGTTGATGTTTTTTTGTGATTTCTTCTTTTATAAAAAGCAATAGTGGCATCCAGTCATCAAGCTGGCATTTACTGGGTTAAAATCCTCAAAAGCTTTGAATTATAGATAATTTTATATTGGTCGTGAACATTTTTGTCCTTCACGACTTAAAGAGAGTAGAATTTTTTTCCAGCGCTCTGCTAACCTGTTAGAAAATTTAGAGTTGAACTCTGGGCCACCTCCTCCCTGAGCCGCCACCTTATCGCTGTTTGTGCATCCTGACGATCCTAGCAGCAATGTTGTCGGGGGGCTCATGCCCCTGGTGGGGTCACCCATGGCAAACAGATGTCTAGGGGAGGGCGCAGACGAAGTGCGGCTCAAATCACCCCTATGATGATGAGAAAACAAGGACCAAGGTCTCCCTTGCCCGGACGTGGGTCACCGGGGCCCCCCTCTGGAGCCAGGCCTGGAGATGGGGCACGGAGGCGAGCGCCTGGTGGCCGGGCCTTTGCCCATGGGGCCAGGTTGGTTCTACGTTCCTACCCTCACCTATGGTCACGAGCTGTGGGTAGTGACTGAAAGAACAAGATCACGAATACAAGCGGCCAAAATGAGTTTCCTCCATAGGGTCAGGGTGGCCGGGCTCTCCCTTAGAGATAGGGTGAGAAGCTCGGTGATCCGGGAGGGGCTCAGAGTAGAGCCGCTGCTCCTCCACATCGAGAGGAGCCAGATGAGGTGGCTCGGGTATCTAGTCAGGATGCCACCTGGACGCCTCCCTGGTGAGGTGTTCCGGGCACGTCCTACCGGAAAGAGGCCCCGGGGAAGACCTAGGACAGGCTGGACAGACTACATCTCTCGGCTGGCCTGGGAACGCCTCGGGATCCCTCCAGATGAGCTGGTGAATGTGGCCGTCGAGAGGGAAGTCTGGGTTTCCCTGCTTAGGCAGCTGCCCCTGCGACCCGACTCCAGATAAGCAGCAGAAAATGAATGGATGGACTCTGGGCCACATGTACAAACACAGACGAAATGCTGGCCAGAGGAAACATCCATAGTGATGCATGAGGGTTAACTAAATGCAGGTAATGATTCTTCCTCTTGTGTCCACGCAGTAAAGACGACTGGGTACTGCATATTTTCAGCTGTTCATGTGGAGCTTTACCCTGTTGAATCCTTGGCTGACTCCGTACTTACGGGATATTAGAGAGGTGAAGAGTGGCTGAAGGAGGAAAGATGTTCTGGAAGTTCTTGGAGCCAGGTTTCTTGAAGCGATGGAGAGGGGAGTTGGCGTAGTCCTTGGTGAGGCCCTGGTCATCCAGACCGTCACGCGGCAGCGCCACAGTCTGATGCTTGGATAGCGTCACCCGGATTATCTTCCCATACATCTTCTGGCCATTCAGGTGGCTCATGGCTTAGTTCGGGGTGAAGGAGACAAAAGGTCAGTGCAACAACACTTCTGAGTCTCATCAAACCTAGTTTTGTAAATGTCAAGCTGTTATCCAGACATTCAATAAATTCTGTGTGCTGTAAAAACAAAGTCGAATCTTTGCAGCTTCTTTACTGACTGAAACCCAGATGTCAGATATGTGCCACAATATGGGTGACACCAGGTGAAACCTGATTATACACACAGCGAATCAAATGAGATGAAATAGGATCTTGTGTTGTCTGTTCAGGACATTAACCTCTTCATCACGTACCTACCAAAGAAAATAAAGTATGTTTAATGCTGATCTCTACAGAAAGCTGAGACATGAGAGATTACTACAGAAGTCCCAGAATCCACATGTGTGTTACTGTGTCAGAGTAAATTCACCTGGAACACACCTCCTAAAAAACAAACCACATTACTTTCAGTGGAAACCAGAAGATAGCAGCCCTGTTTATCTAGGAATCAGTAAAATAGTAAATGGTAAATGGTCCGTATTTATATAGCGCTTTTCTGTACCAGGATACCCAAAGCGCTTTACAGTATACAGCACATTCACCCATTCACACACACATTCACACACTGATGGCGGAAGCTGCCATGCAAGGCGCTGTCCATAAAAAGTTAACCTGAGCAGGTTTCCAGGTGTTTAATAGAGGTGTTACGCAGGTAAATATCTCAGGAAGCCATCAGCCAATGATAATGATGGACACCTCTATCAATGGTCAGTCAGGAGAATCCAGGCCCACATTCACCTAAAGCCCGGTACACAAATAGGATTTTCAAAATCTGGTGAGTTGTTTTATCAGTTTCAGACCCCACACATGAACGTAACAATCAGGCATTTAACAATGTTAATAGCACTGTGTGTGGTGGCTCCAATAATCTAAGCACAGAAAAAAACACAGAGTCTGATCTAGAATCTAGTCCTCAAAGCCAGAAATCTCACATGGCCAAATGTGATCCAACAAAAAAAAAACAAAGAAGAACCATGGCAACAACCAGCATAAAAGAAAAACCACAGCAACAACCAGCAAAATGTGAAGAAGAACCAAGACAATAACTAGCAAAAAAACGAAGAACCATGGCAACAACAGGCAAAAAAACCAAGAAGAACCATGGCAACAACTGGCAAAAAATCAAGAAGAACCATGGCAACAACCAGCAAAAAACCAAGAAGAACCTTGGCAACAACAGGCAAAAAACCAAGAAGAACCATGGCAACAACCAGCAAAAAAACAAGAAGAACCTTGGCAACAACAGGCAAAAAACAAAGAAGAACCATGGCAACAACCAGCAAAAAAACAAGAAGAACCTTGGCAACAACAGGCAAAAAACAAGAAGAACCATGGCAACAACAGGCAAAAAACAAAGAAGAACCATGGCAACAACCAGCAAAAAACGAAGAAGAACCATGGCAACGACAGGCAAAAAATGAAGAAGAACCATGGCAACAACAGGCAAAAAACCAAGAAGAACCATGGCAACAACCAGCAAAAAACCAAGAAGAACCTTGGCAACAACAGGCAAAAAACCAAGAAGAACCATGGCAACAACCAGCAAAAAAACAAGAAGAACCTTGGCAACAACAGGCAAAAAACCAAGAAGAACCATGGCAACAACCAGCAAAAAAACAAGAAGAACCTTGGCAACAACAGGCAAAAAACAAAGAAGAACCATGGCAACAACCAGCAAAAAACCAAGAAGAACCATGGCAACAACAGGCAAAAAACCAAGAAGAACCATGGCAACAACCAGCAAAAAACCAAGAAGAACCTTGGCAACAACAGGCAAAAAACAAAGAAGAACCATGGCAACAACCAGCAAAAAACGAAGAAGAACCATGGCAACGACAGGCAAAAAATGAAGAAGAACCATGGCAACAACTGGCAAAAAACAAAGAACCAAGGCAACAACTAGCAAAGAACGAAGAACCTTGGCAACAACAGGCAAAAAACAAAGAAGAACCATGGCAACAACAGGCAAAAAACTAAGAAGAACCATGGCAACAACCAGCAAAAAATGAAGAAGAACCATGGCAACAACAGGCAAAAAACTAAGAACCATGGCAACAGCTGGCAAAAAATGAAGAACCATGGCGGCGACAGGCAAAAAATGAAGAAGAACCATGGCAACTGGCAAAAAATGTAGAACCATGGTAACAACCAGTAAAAAACGAAGAAGAACCATGGCAACAACCAGCAAAAAACGAAGAACCACGGCAACAACCTGAAAAAAACGAAGAAGAACCATGGCAACAACCTTCAAAAAACGAAGAAGAACCATGGCAACAACCGGCAAAAAACGAAGAAGAACCATGGCAACAACCAGCAAAACACAACGCCAGAGCTCTAGATTGCGACCAAATGGTTCCATTTTGCAACTAAAATGTGAGACGGTGAAGTGAATTTTTCATCTACTCTACAACAGTGACGATACATTTGTGGGTCTTTTTCTTGTAGGATTTATAACTGAATTTATTTACTCTCTAACAAACTTCTGCTCACCTCTTCAGCCAAGTAGTTCACAGTAATAACAAATTAGCTGCTGGTTTGTCGACTCAAACTAACTTCAACACGTGAAAAGGAGACGAACACCAATGAAGACGACGACGGCCAATGTGTGTGTGAGCGGTGACAAACGAGCACTGTGATTGGCTGATGTGTGGAAAGAGGCGGGTCTTGGGGGAATTTATTACCAACTTAGCAACTTTCTTGCTATATTTAGCAAATTTTCAGACCCCTCTAGCGACATTTTTTTTTAAAAAGCAACTATCGACAAATCTAGCGACTTTTTTTTTTTTTTTTAAACGACTAACGACAAATCCCAAATTTCCCTGAGGACTCTCGAAAGGGATTAACAAAGTATTTCTATTCTATTCTTTTCTAAATCTAGCAAGTTTTTCTGGTGTTATTGGAGACTTTTGGAGACGAAGGTGAATGAAGGGAGTTTATCTTCCCAACGAGGAGCGGTGCTGTGCAGACCCTCTCATACGAGGCTTGGTCTTCTCGCAGCAGCAGCAGCTGCATTCAGACGACGTTCACCTCTGTTTCATGACCAGGCAGGAAATGAAACGTAGAAGCTGCTGCTGGAGGATCCTGCTGGTTTACCGTCACAGTAACATCTGTTAATGAAGAGTTTGGAGGAAATATTTAAAAAGTTTAAAGTGTTGTGACATGTTCCAGACTTCTAATTAAAAAACAAAATACACTTAATAAAAAACAGAACTAAAAAATAAAGAAAATATTGACAATTATTTTTTTTTTTTATTTTGCTGTTCTAATCATTTTTAGGTTGTCTTTTTTTTTTTTAGCAATTTTTGTCTTTCCTACGACATCCCTCTTTATAACAGCATCCATTACAACTACATGTACCAGGCTGATGATGCCAATTAGCGACTTCTAGGACAGCCAATAGCTGCTGTTCTTACTGAGGAGTGGGAACAGCGGCTGGAGGAGCATCAGTCCCTGAAGCTGTTTATTACCAGGAACTACATGGACCAGTCATACCATGTCCTGTGGGGGATGATGGGGACAAAGTTGTCGTTCTGCTTCGACTACAAAGTGAAAATCAAATCAAATCAAATCAGATTTGATTTGACAAGTTCTATGTCTACTTGTTCTGTATTCGTGCGGCCAGTAAGATGTTTTTTTTTCAACTGCAAAAGAAAAGTCAATTGTAAACATTGTAATTTCTGAATTTATTGTTAAGTTTTTATAACTAATACAGTGAAAATGAGAGGAAATGTGAATATTTGCTATGCAAAGCGATTTCAGTGTGCGCCCCTAAATTTTCTGCTTGCACCCTAAAAATTTAAGTTAGGGGCTGCCGTGCTCCTCGTAAAAAAAGTTAGTCTGGAGCCCTAAACACAGAATAGCAGAGGACATACAGGACGAGGGAATGACAGTGGTGTTGGGACTATTGTTAAGAGAAAAATCCAGAACTAAAAAACAGCTGACTGGAGACGGTGTGAACACGGACTTTATATGCTTCCCCAGTCAGCTCGCTTTCTGATTGGCTACGCTCTGTTCCACGTCACCATCCACAGAGTCACGACTCAGGAGTCATCGGCTTTCCTCACACGTGAAGATTTCTGGTGGTAAATGTTGAACATCCTCAGACCACAGATCATTTATAGGAAAAACTTATAAGATGTAAGATAATCTGGTGTTTGCTGTCCTTGCTCGGGAAGGACAAAATAGGGACAAAAGCAGCGCGATAACCTTTATGTGTTTACTAGGCCTTAGAACCACCATGAGAATCCAGAAAGAAGTGAAGCCCAAGATAGTCTATGATAAGAAGAGAGAATCCTTCACTATAAAACCTCTTTCATCTCTATGGAAACCAGCAGGACCTTCACTGTTCATGTCAATCAAAGGCGGAGTCATAGAAGAACACATTAGCAGCGTTTTTAGAGCTGGAATCAAAATTTTCACCACAAACAGCAACAGTTAGAAGCATTGCTGCTTCCTTCTAGCCATGTTGCTATGCTACATGTTAGCATCGCTGCTTCCTTCTAGCCATGTTGCTATGCTACATGCTAGCATTGCTGCTTCCTTCTAGTCATGTTGCTATGCTACATGCTAGCATTGCTGCTTCCTTCTAGTCATGTTGCTATGCTACATGTTAGCATTACTGCTTCCTTCTAGCCATGTTGCTATGCTACATGTTAGCATTACTGCTTCCTTCTAGTCATGTTGCTATGCTACATGTTAGCATTACTGCTTCCTTCTAGCCATGTTGCTATGCTACATGCTAGCATTACTGCTTCCTTCTAGCCATGTTGCTATGCTACATGTTAGCATTGCTGCTTCCTTCTAGCCATGTTGCTATGCTACATGCTAGCATTGCTGCTTCCTTCTAGTCATGTTGCTATGCTACATGTTAGCATCGCTGCTTCCTTCTAGTCATGTTGCTATGCTACATGTTAGCATTGCTGCTTCCTTCTAGTCATGTTGCTATGCTACATGTTAGCATTGCTGCTTCCTTCTAGTCATGTTGCTATGCTACATGCTAGCATTGCTGCTTTTTTCTAGTCATGTTGCTATGCTACATGTTAGCATTGCTGCTTCCTTCTAGCCATGTTGCTATACTACATGTTAGCACTGCTGCTTCCTTCTAGCCATGTTGCTATGCTACATGTTAGCATCGCTGCTTCCTTCTAGTCATGTTACTATGCTACATGTTAGCATTGCTGCTTCCTTCTAGCCATGTTGCTATGCTACATGTTAGCATTGCTGCTTCCTTCTAGTCATGTTGCTATGCTACATGTTAGAATTGCTGCTTCCTTCTAGCCATGTTGCTATGCTACATGTTAGCATTGCTGCTTCCTTCTAGTCATGTTGCTATGCTACATGTTAGCATTGCTGCTTCCTGCTGTCTACGGACATCTGCTGGACTGTAGCATCTCATGCATGATGAAGAGGTTAAATAACAAAGTAGGAAATGACAATGAAGCATATGCATATGAAGCACATAAGGATCATAAAGTGTCACCAGACCTCTGGCCGTGTGGTGACATACTCACCTAACTGAGCCTGATTGGAGTCAGACATCTGAATCAGAGCACTGTCCTTCTTATTGTAAAGTATTTTCACCCTCTGGACATCACCATAAACTCCTGCATCAGAGCCACAGGCAGGCAGGAGAAGAGATGCGGTGGAGAAAAAGCAGACAGTTAGAAAACCCAACGTTAGCACTGGGAAAAAAAAAGATATTTGTAGACAAGAAACAGAGGAAAGAACAGGAGAATACATACAGGAAGATTACAGTAGACTAAAGAGGGAGAGGAGAGGAAACAGAACAGGAAAAGAGAGCCCCCCTCTACACAGATAGGTTATCAAGCTGTATCAGATGGCTAGAAATAAAACATGCAAAAACAACGGCTTAACCGTGCATTAACACACTACTACGCTGACAGTTCAGTTCAGTAATAAACATTAACCCAAACCAGAGAACAGGGGGCCAAAATGGTTAAATAATTAGAGAAAAACTAAGAGAAATAAGCGAAAAACTGTACTTAAATGAACTAAACAGGCTAATAATAATAATAATAATAATAATAATATTAATAATAATAATAACACATGTCTGAAAGATAGAACTGAAACAGAACAAAAAGAGAGACAGAGTGACAGAGAGAGGAGAGAGAGCTAACGATAACATACCGAAGAGGGTAAACAGACTTTGGGGCGTAACCATCTTTAGAGGGAGAGAAGAGCAACAAGCAGCGTGAGACAGGTAGAGAGGTAGAAGAGTCGGAGCGGAGCGGAGGTAGAGATGGACAGATCGATCCAGAGCGGAGGTAGGTAGGAGGGATGGTGGTTTTTGTTTCCCCCCCGGAGAGTGATGGAAGTGGTGGGTCATGGAGGAGAAGGAGTCATGGAAGGGGGTTTAGGTGGTTAATGTCGGAGCAAGAAGGGGTCGTTTGAGGTTAAATATTTCACCCCCACCCCCCCAAAACCAGCAAGATGGATTGGAGGGGGTGGCAAGACAAATGGAGGAGAAAAAGAGGGGATGGGGAGAGAGGGAGGGAGGGAGGGAGAGAGAGAGAGAGAGAGAGAGAGAGAGAGAGAGAGAGATGGACAGGGAGGTAAATGCAAATTGGGAGAAATAAATAAAATTTAAAGTGAGGAAGGGGGAGGGACAAAAATAAAATATAGGTCAGTACAATGGAACAATGCAGGTAGTTTGGTCAGATAATGGCTTGGATCAATGTTTTCTTTAGTTGAAATACCCTGGACAAGCATGGGGTAAAAAGGTACAAAATCATAATAAAAATCAGCAATATAAAGTCAGAACCATGGGACCAAAAGGACATGCGGCAGCTCAGAAACCTAAACATCTACCATCTGTCAGCAGAGAAGTGGACCACACGGCTGAGAGAGGCTGGGGGAAAGTTGGTTAGGAAAACCATGCAGGTCAACTTCCTTTCAGCGGTGCATGCAAGAGTTGATGTGAAGTCCAACTGTTTAAAAGCTGGACTTCACACAAGTCACACAAGAGGCTTCAGGACAGTATCTGAACATCAGGGCTTGATACTGTCAGACATTCATTCACAGTCAGATGAGCAAAGAGAGAGAGGAGAGACAAATTAGATCGCATTTAATCTGCAGTGTAAACAAAGGAAAGGGGAGAAGAGACTGTGGGCAAGCGTTTCAGAGAGGCAGGTGTTTGTTCCGGGAACATTAGGAGACAACAGAATGATCTCATATGAGCTTTCATATGTGCTGAGCAGAGGTGGGAGCACCATGAGAGAAAACAGAAGAGAGACAGTTAGCAGTCAATTCAGTCCACAAAGAAGGAGGTTAGAGGAGAGCAGGGTGGTGGTGGCGTGAGAAAAACTCTAGGGACACAATGAGTCTTCTAAGAAGGGAAAAAAAAGCATGACCATGTATGTAGACAGGACACACACATAAATAAAAAGCTTTGGATTAGAAAGGTGGAGCATCAACTGTTTACTGGGACAGTTTCATTAATTAGACTGATCCGTAATGATCTGGTCATGACCACTAACAGATTAGTAGGATGGTCAGTAGGTCAGTACGATTGTCAGTAGGTCAGCAGGATGGTCAGTAGGTCAGTATGATGGTCAGTAGGTCAGCAGGATGGTCAGTACGATGGCCAGTAGGTCAGTAGGATGGTCAGTGGGTCAGCAGGATGGTCAGTAGGTCAGTGGGATGGTCAGTAGGTCAGCAGGGTGGTCAGTTGGTCAGCAGAATGGTCAGAGGATGGTCAGTAGGTCAGTGGGATGGTCAGTGGGTCAGCAGGATGGTCAGTAGGTCAGTGGGATGGTCAGTAGGTCAGCAGGGTGGTCAGTTGGTCAGCAGAATGGTCAGTAGGATGGTCAGTAGGTCAGTGGGATGGTCAGTAGGTCAGTGAGAAGGTCAGTAGGTCAGCAGGATGGTCAGTACGATGGTCAGTAGGTCAGTAGGATGGTCAGTAGGTCAGTGGGATGGTCAGTAGGATTGTCAGTAGGATGAAGAGTACCCAGTAGATGTGGAAGCTTTTGAAGTCTTGGTGCTGGCTGGTCAGGTTGAAGCATATGGCCGCCCCTACAGAGGCGGGTTCTTTCTGTTAAAAAGGGCTTTTTGTCTTCACAGTCTCCCATTGCTGTCCATGCTCAGGACACAGGATTACATTAAAAAGAGGGTTTGGAGCCTAAACCTAAACTGGTTTCCATTTATACTAAACTGGACTGATGTGAATGGATTTAAGTGGATTATAAAGAAAATGACGTATCTTGGTGCTGTTCTTTGAAAACACAAATCCAGGCAGACATGGCTCAGTTGTTTTTAATCCATGTGACCCATATCGGATTTTTCAATTATTCTGAATGGCACGAATCAATCTGAATCTTCTTTTATTCATAATTCTGTTGGTTGCGACTGAGGTAGTCTTTCCAAGCCAATACACGGTCATGTGAAGCCTCCATGTCTACTTTAATAAACACGACGCACATGTGTGCCGTTCACACTGAAGTGTGATGAAAGTCGCAATTGAACAAGCACGCAAAAAAACTGGATTTAGGTAAAAAGAAAATGGGATTTTAGCATAAAGCCCTGCAGTGTGAAGGTGTATATCGTTAGCCTCTGAAGTCACTTCTGTTGCCACTTAAGGTAACATGTTCTATACAACGGTTGTGAGACCTATTGAATCATTTTATGGTAAAAACTTTGCTTAAACCCTGTTGTATACAATCTGACACCTATCTCTTCTGCCCCCTGGTGGACACCTATTGCCCAACAACAATTCTAACATATTAAACGGTAATAAACACAAAATATATGTAAATTATTTTTGTTCATTTTATTGTTTTTTTTTTAAATATATATTTTGTTCAAGGGCCAAATAAAGACTTAATAAAGACCATTATTTCTTGGTTTTAAAAAGTTAAAACATTTATAAATATCAGCTGATGAATGAACATCATGCTGCAGTTTTACCAGATCAGATCTGGGACGACATGAAATCAGGCTTTAAATCTTTAAGTGTGAAATACATTTAGGAGATTTTCCAAATCTGAGCCAGCATTCATAACCAAGGATCTCCAGCCTCTGGTTATACTTGTAGAGGAATAACTTTATGGAAGGGTCAGGTGTCCAGTTGGTGGACAAACACCCGTAGATGGCCATGGGTCAAGGGTCAACAGACCTTCAATACACCATTTTCTTGGATTATCAGCACCAGTAATGTGCAGTTTTATTTTAAATAAAGGGATTAAGATTCAGGGATTCGTGTATCTGCGGTCTACCTTTTCCCTGTTTCTTAACACAATAAACAGTTAAAAGTGTGAAAAAATAATACTAAACAGATTCTTCATAAACAGAACTGTCCAGGTTTAAAGGAGTGCTTTGGGTTGGAACAAATGAGCCTTAAAAAATAAATAGAGCTCCAACATACAGTCTAAAATGTATTCTGAAAGGCAGAAAACAATCAAATAAAAATGGGTCCACAAAGAGGAGGACGGACTGCAACAGGAACAAAACGACAGAGGTGGTAGATGGTCCATCTCACCGGTGTTTGTGTTACTAACCTCCTCGTTGAGGTTGCTTACGAGCAGGACCCCGCTGGACCCCCCCTGCCCAGCCAGGACCACCCTCCCTGCAGCAGCAGCTGCTGCTGCTGCAGCACTCAGAGGGTTCAGAGCTCCTGATGGAAAATAGACAAGAAAAGGAATGAAGAGCAGCCGAACTGCAGCATATTCATCTTTAATGACTACAAACTAATGGGTGAGTCTCATCCAACAGCTTCAGATCAAAGAAGGAAGAGTAAAAAAGGGATCTACCTGGGATCTTACCGAGGAGGGAGCTGGACTCTTTACTGAGGGCAGCAGCCACAACGGGGTCCAGACTGGGCTGCCCGTCACCAGCTGGCAGCTCCGGTCGGGTGTAGTCCCGACTCTTATCGTTGTTGTACTTCACATTGAGGTTGACCAGCTTAGAAAAGTCGATACGCAGTGTGCAGCATGAGTTGTAGATGTTCTGGCCATCCAGTGCCTGTAGAAAAGACCACACTTCAGGCTCCACACGGTGTGATGGGTGAACTGTCTGCAGCAGAGCGTGAGGGGCTGCTCACCAGCTTGGCGTGCTGTGCATTAATAGGATCACTGAACTGCAGAAGAGCCTGAAACTGATTGTTCTTGGTGAACGTGATTATCTTCATGACCGTGCCAAACTTGGAGAAAATCTGCAGAAAAAGGAGCATAGAAAACAAGCAGCTGTAAGCAGCGCGTCTTCTGAACCATGGTCAACAACGAGAGAGTTTACCTGCTGCAGAACATCCAGCGTTACAGGGTAGAACATGTTGTCGATGATGATCCGAAGCACAGGACTGGGGGCTGCAGCAAGAACCTCCTGCAAGTCTGAGCTGGGTGACTGCACTGCTGACACCGCCTGCAGCATGGCCTGAGTCCGCTGCAACCAAACACAAGCTGTCAGACACGCCGGGAGGGGCCGAGACCAGGTCCGAGACCGGGTCCACACCACATCCGCCAGTACTCAGGCTACAGTATACATTCTGTCTTACAGTCACATTAAAGTTCAGAGCCTTTACGTCAGAAGTAATGGATGATAAATGTGTTTCTATAAAGAGGAAGTGAGTTGAGCTTATCCTTTTTGTGTTCCCACTGATTAGAAACCAGATCCTAATGTTGTTAGTGGAGTTTCAGACCACTGGAAGATGATCTTTAGGGTGCACTAACCTGATTGCTTGAATCAGTTTTGAGCTCTTTGTGATTGGAGAACTGAATAAAGACGGGGACGTTGCGGACATGTGGGGGGACTGTGGTGTAGTAGTTCACCAAGGTGATGGCTGCCTCCTCTGTCCCCATCTCCAAGAAAGCCTGTAAGGACAGAAGAAAATTTAAAGTCAACATTTTTGTGCCTCAGCAAGTGACAGTCTCATCACTGATCACCTCTTCCAAGACATCTTCCTCAATGACAGATTTAAAAACACCAGAACATTATCCAACAGAACCAAAGGAAACGTAATCCACGGCTGCAGCGGCAGACATCTTCAGCAGCTACACATCTGAATACCAAGAAGCAACTGTTGGTCAAGTGAAGTGGCACAGTGACCAGAACAAAGCCGTTGTATCAGACAGGAATCTAAGCTAATGCTGGCTAGCTTTTGTGTGGAGCTTCCTGATGAGAAGGCTGAATGTCCGCAGCACTCATGTAACACACAGTTATCTCCTGGCAGCTCAGGAAGGAATAACCTGACCACCGTCCTCCAGGAAGAGAATAGGGTGTCCTGTACAGGCGTCCTTTCATCTACTCACCTGGTTCTTTCCCTTTAGGGTCAGGATGTTGGTGACTTTACCAAAAGGCAGACCCAGAGCGATGACTTCAGCGTCAGACGCCTCATTGGGCAGCTTCCTGATGTGGATCACACGCGATGGTGGGGCCTCGTCCACCTTTAGCTTCTTACTATCGTTGCCATTGGAACCATTGGAAGCTCCATCTAAAAGTTAAGCATGAAAACTTGTTAAGTGAACTGTGCTCAAGCTTTGCAGCCAACCCCGCAGCTAATAATCTGGAGCTGCTTGGAAACAGGAAGTCACTGATGGCTGCAGTAGTTTCACTTATTAACCAGGCTGAGAAGCTAACTGTGGCTAACACAGCACAGAATGGAGAAATCTGGACTTCACATAAACCTTCTGAAAAACATATTCATCCTCAAGTCCTGCTCACTGCCGCCTTTGGAAGATAAAGATCTTCCATTCTGGATTTATTCTTACAAACACTCAGAAGAAACCTTAATTTAAGCACCGATATGTTTAAACAAACACCTGGTTAATAACACTGCTGACCTGGTTAAGAAATCTGCTGATCTGGTTAATAACACTGCTGACCTGGTTAAGAACACTGCTGACCTGGTTAATAACACTGTTGATCTGGTAAATAACACTACTGACCTGGTTAATAACACTGCTGATCTGGTTAATAACACTGTTGACCTGGTTAAGAACACTGCTGACCTGGTTAATAACACTGTTGATCTGGTAAATAACACTACTGACCTGGTTAATAACACTGCTGACCTGGTTAAGAACACTGCTGATCTGGTTAATAACACTGCTGACCTGGTTAATAACACTACTGACCTGGTTAATAACACTGTTGATCTGGTAAATAACACTACTGACCTGGTTAATAACACTGCTGATCTGGTTAATAACACTGTTGACCTGGTTAAGAACACTGCTGACCTGGTTAATAACACTGTTGATCTGGTAAATAACACTGTTGATCTGGTTAATAACACTGCTGATCTGGTTAATAACTCTACTGATATGGTTAATAACACTGTTGATCTGGTTAATAACACTGCTGATCTGGTTAATAACACTGCTGACCTGGTTAAGAACACTGCTGACCTGGTTAATAACACTGCTGATCTGGTTAATAACACTGCTGACCTGGTTAAGAACACTGCTGACCTGGTTAATAACACTGTTGATCTGGTAAATAACACTACTGACCTGGTTAATAACACTGCTGATCTGGTTAATAACACTGTTGACCTGGTTAAGAACACTGCTGACCTGGTTAATAACACTGTTGATCTGGTAAATAACACTACTGACCTGGTTAATAACACTGCTGATCTGGTTAATAACACTGCTGACCTGGTTAAGAACACTGCTGATCTGGTTAAGAACACTGCTGATCTGGTTAATAACACTGCTGACCTGGTTAATAACACTACTGACCTGGTTAATAACACTGTTGATCTGGTTAATAACACTGCTGACCTGGTTAATAACACTACTGACATGGTTAATAACACTGTTGATCTGGTTAATAACACTGCTGACCTGGTTAATAACACTACTGACATGGTTAATAACACTGTTGATCTGGTTAATAACACTGCTGATCTGGTTAAGAACACTGCTGACCTGGTTAATAACACTGCTGATCTGGTTAATAACACTGCTGACCTGGTTAAGAACACTGCTGACCTGGTTAATAACACTGTTGATCTGGTAAATAACACTACTGACCTGGTTAATAACACTGATCTGGTTAATAACACTGTTGACCTGGTTAAGAACACTGCTGACCTGGTTAATAACACTGTTGATCTGGTAAATAACACTACTGACCTGGTTAATAACACTGCTGATCTGGTTAATAACACTGCTGACCTGGTTAAGAACACTGTTGATCTGGTTAATAACACTGCTGATCTGGTAAATAACACTGTTGACCTGGTTAATAACACTGTTGATCTGGTTAAGAACACTGTTGACCTGGTTAATAACACTGTTGATCTGGTTAATAACACTGCTGACCTGGTTAAGAACACTCTTGATCTGGTTAATAACACTGCTGATCTGGTTAATAACACTGCTGACCTGGTTAAGAACACTGCTGATCTGGTTAAGAACACTGCTGACCTGGTTAATGACTCTGCTAACCTCCTGGTTAATAAAACTGCTGACCTGGTTAATGACTCCGCTAACCTCCTGGTTAATAACACTGCTGACCTGGTTAATGACTCCGCTAACCTCCTGGTTAATGACTCCGCTTACCTCCTGGTTAATAACACTGCTGACCTGGTTAATGACGCCGCTAACCTCCGAGTTTATAACACTGCTGACCTGGTTAATGACTCCACTAACCTCCTGGTTAATGACTCCACTAATCTCCTGGTTAATGACTCCACTAACCTCCTGGTTAATGACTCCGCTAACCTCCGAGTTTATAACACTGCTGACCTGGTTAATGACTCCACTAACCTCCTGGTTAATGACTCCACTAATCTCCTGGTTAATAACACTGCTGACCTGGTTAATGACGCCGCTAACCTCCGAGTTTATAACACTGCTGACCTGGTTAATGACTCCACTAACCTCCTGGTTAATGACTCCGCTTACCTCCTGGTTAATAACAGTGCTGACCTTGTTAATGACTCCACTAACCTCCTGGTTAATGACTCCGCTAACCTCCTAGTTAATAAAACTGCTGACCTGGCTAATGACTCCGCTAACCTCCTAGTTAATAAAACTGCTGACCTGGCTAATGACTCCGCTAACCTCCTGGTTAATGACTCCGCTAACCTCCTGGTTAATAACACTGCTGACCTGGATAATGACTCCGCTAAACTCCTGGTTAATGACTCCGCTTACCTCCTGGTTAATAACAGTGCTGACCTTGTTAATGACTCCACTAACCTCCTGGTTAATGACTCCGCTAACCTCCTAGTTAATAAAACTGCTGACCTGGCTAATGACTCCGCTAAACTCTTGGCTAATGACTCCGCTTACCTCCTGGTTAATAACACTGCTGACCTCGTTAATGACTCCGCTAAACTCCTGGTTAATGACTCCGCTTACCGCCTGGTTAATAACAGTGCTGACCTTGTTAATGACTCCACTAACCTCCTGGGTAATGACTCCGCTAACCTCCTTGTTAATAAAACTGCTGACCTGGCTAATGACTCCGCTAACCTCCTGGTTAATAACACTGCTGACCTGGTTAATGACTCCGCTAACCTCCTGGTTAATAACACTGCTGACCTGGTTAATGACTCCACTAACCTCCTGGTTAATGACTCCGCTAAACTCCTGGTTAATGACTCCGCTTACCTCCTGGTTAATAACAGTGCTGACCTTGTTAATGACTCCACTAACCTCCTGGTTAATGACTCCGCTAACCTCCTAGTTAATAAAACTGCTGACCTGGCTAATGACCCCAATAACCTCCGAGTTAATAACACCGCTGACCATGTCAGTGACACCTGTGATTGTTGCATCTTAAATGAGGCTGGACGTGTTTGGAAGCAGCAGGAGGCGATTTGCTTCACAAACTGCAGAAGGTTCAGTTTATGAAGCAAGATGGACATTTATTTTACAATTTTGTCTTTTTTTTAAGTAAACGCATCAGAACAGACATCCTGGCGTTCATGGACTGCAGGCTGGCGTCCAGGTTCAGGATGAATTAAGGACCTGCTTGTACATAAATCTGCTTTTACATCATCTGAATCTGAGCGTGTGATACTTTATAATCAAGTTATCACTTATCACAAAATCGGGACAAACAGGTTTCAGTGCACATCTTCATTTATTTGTTTTCATTCCTTGTTATTTCCTGGTCTTTGTCTCACTGGCGATATGAGTCAGTCTGAGTAAGAATAACACGACTGCCACTCTGGCTCACTTTAAGGGCCCCAAGAAACCATTTTAATTTTCTCAAATTCCTTGTTTTATTATGTGGCCTACTTTTTTTTCTAGGGTAATGTGCTTCATCATGCAGTGAAAATATCCTATTTATCCTTTTATTTTGGCTCTAGAGGCCTTGATTAGACAGCTGTTTGGCAGGAAAGAGGGAGGGGCCTGGAGGTCAACCAGTCATAGTCTTTTTACTTTATAAATACGCATCAGTCTGTCGTATTGCTGGTTTCATCAACAACAGTAGATGTTTTGTCCAGGACTGTGATGGAGGCTGATCTCTGGGTGTATCCTCAGTCTGATGCTGCACCACAAACATGCAGCTTTTTCCTTCTGCAGCCGCGTAGCGTTGGATTTATACATTTATTCATCGTCTTAGGTGTGTCTGACAGCCTCTTAGCCATGGCTGAACTTCTGGAGGAAACTTTATCCCCGTGTTAGAATGACAGTTATTCCCTCCAAACAAACCCAGGAACTCATCCTTGTTGGATATTTCCTTTGGATATTGACAAAGAAGAGATCAATCTGTCATTGTGGAGTTTTTTCTTGTGTTTCTAAATTATTTTCATTATTCTAAATGTTCAAAAGCATTTTTATAATGTAGTTTCCAGAAAGAAGCCCTCAAGTCCAGGTAGAGAACCTGTTTCCATCTGTTTTTCTAAGAAATCCACACTTTACCTATAGGATTTATGTATTCTGCACACAGCAGACATTTAGATGGATTTTACTTTGTTGAGGTTATTGTGTTAAATTGGCATCAAACGATGGAAATGAATAAAACTTAGAACCTAGAAGGAGTGTTGATGTGGTTTTACTCGTTGGCAATGGGAAACTAATTGAATCAAAATAATTGTGATTATTTCTGACAGTAATCGTACCAAGAACATCTGTAATGGTGACATCCCTAATGAGAAGCTCCCGGTCTGATTTAGATTCTTCCTTTGGATCTGATTCACTTGGTCGTGTGCGGTACCAACAGTAAGTTTGGACATTTAATTTAAAATGAGTGGGTACGTGTCCCCAAATGTAGTGATGCAAGCTGTTAGTTCCACGTTTCCTCCTCTCTAAGTGCTGTTTCGCAACACAGTGAGCATTAGCTTTGTGGATCTGCATCACCCCCACCCAGCCAACAAGATTCCTGGAAAATGGAGCAGTCTGCCCACCAGTTGCTCCACCGGTTCCTCCCACTCTAGTTGGTGCTGTTTAGGACCGGAGGAAGTGGTTCTCCCACATTCATCTACAGGCAGACTTGTTTTTTTTAGATGTGATTAAATGATGAAGAAGGTTCCTTAACAAACTACATGGTTTTATTTTCTGCTTTGAATCCCTCTTCCCTGATGAAACCACCATATCTGGCCTGGATCTGGATAGATATGCCCATCAATCTTCTGTCCATCCCTGCCTCAGACCGGTCCCAGAGGTGACGCTAGCCGTGATGACAGAGTGGTGAAAGCATTTCCATAAACATGGGTTTGTATGTTTGTCTCTCCTTCCTAGCAACCTGATTCCACTCATGTTCTCTGAGATGCTCCAGATGTGATGTGAAGAGCAGGAGGCATTAAATGCAGCTGTGGTATAGGCTGCAGTCGCTTGCTGTTTGGGTGCCCACCTACTGAGGAGGGCGGTAATTCACACACTAAATATCTCATGACAGAACAGTTCAACTCCTGCAGCTTCATCAGCATCTCGTTAACCCTTAAAACTCCAGCCCATTTTTTGCTATTTTTGGTCTCCTGGTTTTTCCAAAATGTGGAAATGCCTGCAAAACCTTTAAACATGGTCAACGTACAGACATTATTCTCTCAAGTCTTGGCTTTCAGGAGGAAAAAAAGTCACCATGCACATCTCCGTAACAGATTCCTCTTTTGGCCCCAGCCTTGCTAAAGTCATTGTCTCAATAGTCCGTCCAGGTTCGGGTTTAATCAAAGCATCAGTGTAGAGTATTTCTAATTTTTTGTCATAAACCGCGAATGACACTTAATTTTTATTCAGCAAATAATGTTCTGAGGCCCACTCAAAAAATCCACAGCAGGGGAAGGATGTGTCTGGGATACGAGGGGGGCGTCTGGCACACGAGGGGGGCGTCTAGGACACGAGGGGGGCGTCTGGGACAGTGTGAGTAAGAAGAATAAGTAAACCAAGTTATTGCTTAGTCTTTATACAGCCGTAAAGGAATAGGACTTTACCGTGTAACAATGTGATTAATCACGCTTTAAAATTTTAATCGTTACCTAGCACTAATTTACATTTATATTCATATATAAAAATAGATTTTTTAATAAAAATGTACTATAAATTATACTTTTGCATGAATTAGATAATAAAAATGAATACAATAAAACATTTAAACATATAACCCCCATCATTTAACCTGTTTAAACAATTTTTGAAGAAACATCTTAAAAAATAAGGGGAGCATCTTCTTGCGGATACGGGGACACCCTCCCAAGGCTGGCTTGGACTTCGTATACAAGACGGACTTTTGGATGTTGACCATGAATTGAGCTGATTTGCTGTTTTATTATTTTGCTTCATAAACTGTGCTATTTCTAGTTCTTTTTTGTCTGTTCTTTTGTCTTTCTTTGGTCTCCTCTTCTTACTTGTATTCTACCCTTGACCTTTCTGTTGAGAAATGTTAAAAAAGCAAATAAAAAGAACAAAGAGAATATGTAAATGTGTAACTGAGGCTAAATATGTTGAAACTTTTCATTTTTCTCCAGAAATTTCAGATTGTTCATAACATTTTCTAAAAGAAGAGTTAATTAAATGTAAATACCTTAATGTACTTGTGCGTCTTTGTTAAACATGTTTTTAGATGTTCTGCTGTTATTTTATCGATCCGGCCCACAAGAGACCAGTTTGTTCTGTATGTGGAGGCTGGACTAAATGAGTCGGACAGCCCTGACATAAGCGATCTAGAGGAGTTTTAAGGGTTAATCTGTTGAGTCCTGCTCAACGCCACCTGCTACAACCAATCAAACAGCTTCAGTTAACCCCTCTGTGTATGCAGGGGTGGTCGGAACGAACTCACCACTCATACTGCTCATGCCAGAGTTGGGATTGTTGTACATACTCAGCTCATCAGATCCTCTCTGTGGGGAAAGACAAAAGCAGAAACAGAGGCATGGTGGTGAGATTGGCCTTCCAGACAACAACCGAGCAGAGCCCTCTGAGGACAGTTTAAGGCTGGAGAAGTGGGTGGAGGGGGGGGTAAAACAGCACCATTGTGATGTGGCTCCTCCTTTACTGGTCTGAGTTTAATCTTGCAGAATTTAACATGTCAAGATGTGTCATTTCAGCCTGAGCTATACCAGGTCCCAGAAGGTTTGCCGGAGCTGCCGGGCGCCCCACGCTCTTAAACCTGACTGATGGGATGGCCAAGAATGTGGCCAGGGACCCATTAAACACACAACTTTATAACGGCTCCAAAACACCCCCACCTTGTTTCTGTCTGACTGAATTTGAACCAATTGTTCTTCTGTCACTAACATTCTTTATGGTTCCGATAAACTAGACGTTGCAGGCCCCGCTACAGCAACATGACACAAATAAATTGAAAGGGTAATAAAGTTGTCTGACTTGAGCCACGATGTGAGCACACGGTGAACGAGATCCAGCAACACAACCCTCTTCCTTTGGTCTCTGACGCTGAAAGGTTGATGAAATAAAGGGAAGGAGGGGTATATTCCAGCTGTTCTGTGTTCCTCCCAGAGAGGACTTTAACTTGGTTTAGTTCAGACCCAACTGCAGCTGGCACCCAACAAATCATGTTAGAAACCCGGAGCAAGAACCTAGGCCCTGCTTACTTTATTAAAGCTGTTTTTATGCACTGATAGAGTGAGAAATGTTTTAAAGAGAGGCAATTATACTGGCCTTAGCATGAGTGTGCTGCTTCAAAAGGAAAGACTAAATAAAATGTGATGCCATCTTCATGGCACGATGCTTTAGATATTTTCCACAGATGTTATTTGAGCAACAAAAGGTTTTAAAGACGTCACGTTCCCACGTTAAGCCACTTCTCTGTCAGACTGTCTGGTTTTCACAGAGCCTCGTCTCCACCAGCGGGTCGGCTCAGGATGGTTAGGGTGTGGCTACGGTCTGAGAGGCGAAGTATCAGTCAGATATCGACAGATGCCTCAGCATGATGCCATCGCAGCACCTTCATTTGCACGTGCTAACCACTAGCTTGTCAATGGTATTTTCTATAGATGTTAGCCTTAATGCTTTCAGAAGTGAGATTCTCACCATGAATAATGCGTTCTGGCTGAGACCTGTCCTTCCCTCAAGCAAAGCTAAATTAACAACGTATGGCCTTAATTTTCTTTTTTCACAGTGGCCATAGTTACACAATGTGTTTTCATTCAGAATTAAATAATTCAGAATTAAAGTAAAAGTTAAATTAAATGGAAATAGTAATGCTGAATTGAGTTTAACATTAAAACAGGTTTAATTGCTTTGGTTTAACTAGGCTTTGGCTCTGGGGGCTGGGAAGGGTTCTGATTGGACGGGCGGACGTGACGTATTTACAGGCAGAAAACGAACTCCAGTTCCTTCTTTTATTTTCGTGGCGGACCACATAATAGGAACCATTTTGTTTCTAATTTAGAAGCTGCAGCTCGACACCAGCATCCTGCTTCACGGTGGTCAACTGAGGAGGAGGAGGAAGAGTACCATGTCGTCATGGTGATAGAACAAGGAAACAAGCACGCTCAGAACAAAGGGAATTAATTTAAAGCGGAATGAACGTTCACATGATGGAGGAGTTATTCAGTTTAGATTTATAATCAGAATAAACCAGCCACTTACTTCAGATTTAAGTTTAATTCAGAATGTCTTTTTTTATTTGGAATAGGGTGTTTACAAGCTCATTTTAAAGAGGATTTAAGCTTAATTCTAAATCAAAAGGGAATTTAAACTCTCATCTGAATGTGGCCAATGGCTCCGATTGTTCAAAGCCTCGGGGACCCGCTGTGTGCAGGTTGGCAACCACTGTGCTACAACATCTTCTATGTCAGTTCCTCTCTGGTTCCCTGGATGGCCTGTTTGTTTTCACGCCATCAGTGGATCACACCAGCGTTAAGAAGCGCCCAACCACACCACGCAGCCGGGCTGGCTCAAACCGGACCGACCCGCGCCAGGTCATCCGACACTGGTCCTCAGATCCAAGGCCAGTTACTGATTATGCCCCAAATATTTTATTTTTCCATGTCTTAAAAGAGCAACTGAAGGAAAACTCTATTGTTTCTATAATAAATTAAATTCAACAGATCAACTGATTAAACTTAAGAAATAAACATCCTTTTACATTCTCAACTAGAAATAGTTGTAAATTTACTGGAAAAGTAAAATGGAGTAACGTTTGCCTGCAGTCATGTGATGCATGTGAGGAAGAGGAAGAAAACTCACCTTCACTCCTACTGCAACATCACTGATGCTGAAAGAGAAAACATTTTCATGTGGTCACAATTACATCTCAACTGGAACATCACACAAAGTCCTGAATAATCTCATCAGAAGCTTCGTTAGAGGACATTTGTTCTCGGTGTCACGGCTTGCTGACTATTTCAGGCTCTGACACACCGAACAGAACAGATGAGGCACATTTTGAGGAAAAAACGGCTTCTTTGCTTTAAACTGAAAATTAACAGAACACTTTAAATCATTTCTAGTTATTGAGCCTACTAATTTCACATGATTGCAGGTTAATGTTTTATGTGTTAAATCATAACCACAGCATTACGCAGCTAAAAGCTGCCCCTAACATCCCAGTCTCCTGTTATTCATCCCAGTCTCCTGTTATTCATCCCTGTTATTCATCCCAGTCTCCTGTTATTCATCCCTGTTATTCATCCCAGTCTCCTGTTATTCATCCCAGTCTCCTGTTATTCATCCCTGTTATTCATCCCAGTCTCCTGTTATTCATCCCTGTTATTCATCCCAGTCTCCTGTTATCCATCCCAGTCTCCTGTTATTCATCCCAGTCTCCTGTTATCCATCCCAGTCTCCTGTTATCCATCCCAGTCTCCTGTTATTCATCCCAGTCTCCTGTTATTCATCCCTGTTATTCATCCCAGTCTCCTGTTATTCATCCCTGTTATTCATCCCAGTCTCCTGTTATCCATCCCAGTCTCCTGTTATTCATCCCAGTCTCCTGTTATCCATCCCAGTCTCCTGTTATCCATCCCAGTCTCCTGTTATTCATCCCAGTCTCCTGTTATCCATCCCAGTCTCCTGTTATTCATCCCAGTCTCCTGTTATTCATCCCAGTCTCCTGTTATCCATCCCAGTCTCCTGTTATCCATCCCAGTCTCCTGTTATTCATCCCAGTCTCCTGTTATTCATCCCAGTCTCCTGTTATCCATCCCAGTCTCCTGTTATCCATCCCAGCCTCCTGTTATCCATCCCAGCCTCCTGTTATCCATCCCAGTCTCCTGTTATCCATCCCAGTCTCCTGTTATCCATCCCAGCCTCCTGTTATCCATCCCAGTCTCCTGTTATTCATCCCAGTCTCCTGTTATTCATCCCAGTCTCCTGTTATCCATCCCAGCCTCCTGTTATCCATCCCAGTCTCCTGTTATCCATCCCAGTCTCCTGTTATCCATCCCAGCCTCCTGTTATCCATCCCAGTCTCCTGTTATCCATCCCAGTCTCCTGTTATTCATCCCAGTCTCCTGTTATTCATCCCAGCCTCCTGTTATTCATCCCAGTCTCCTGTTATCCATCCCAGTCTCCTGTTATCCATCCCAGTCTCCTGTTATTCATCCCAGTCTCCTGTTATTCATCCCAGTCTCCTGTTATTCATCCCAGTCTCCTGTTATCCATCCCAGCCTCCTGTTATCCATCCCAGTCTCCTGTTATCCATCCCAGTCTCCTGTTATCCATCCCAGCCTCCTGTTATCCATCCCAGTCTCCTGTTATCCATCCCAGTCCCCTGTTATTCATCCCAGTCTCCTGTTATCCATCCCAGTCTCCTGTTATTCATCCCAGTCTCCTGTTATTCATCCCAGTCTCCTGTTATTCATCCCAGTCTCCTGTTATTCATCCCAGTCTCCTGTTATCCACTCCATCTCAAGCCAGGGCACTAACTCTTCTTCCAGCCTGTAGTGGATGGTCAGCCTCCAGTATGAGAAGTCTGCAGCCTTTACATCACTTCACGTTTAATATTACTTTTTATCCCTTTCCACGGGTTTCACTGCATTAACAAGATGTGTATATGTTATTATTCCATGGTGGTATGTGTATATAAATATACATAAAGCGGAGGAAACAGGTGGTGTTTACACGGAGATGGAGGAAACTAAAACCCTACCTATGTCAGCTACGGCTAGGTAGCCACTGGACAAAGGATGAATGTTACAGTAAATAATGTAGCCCAGAGGTTCGTTAGCTTCACTGGCCCACTGTGGGAAAACACAGCCGTAAACCAGAAACTATTCAAACAAGGGCTCAGATTTGCCAGGGTTTTATCAAGCCGCTCCGTAATAGCGCAGTCAGTGCGATAAACACACGGGTTTGTGCTAAGTTACAGCAGCATGCTAACATTATGGTACTTCATCAACAGAAAGAGCGCGTGGCTATGGAAACACGAGCTCACGACTCTTCGTCTCCCTTCTTCATAAACTCATCCATCACAGACTCCGTGTTCTGTGTTAGCGCAACATACGAATCAAGTGGAGTTATGATAAAACATTACCCGTCCATTTCTTCTGCGATTTTAAAGTGTAGCCGCTCGCGCTCCCGTTTCCACTCTGGTTACAGTCCCTGCACGCGCACACATACACACGAAAGCAAAATGGAGGTAGGATGAAGTGGAGGCGGAAAAAGCCGAAAAGTTCCGAAACACTTCGGAGTGCACAGACTACGTAGACTACTACAGACTACGTATACTGCGTAGACTACGTAGACTACCTAGCCCATAGAAAGCTATACGAAGGTCGAATCCCAAATGGAACACTTGAGCACTCCTGCACTCACGGGCGCGCTCCCGCGAGGGGCTCGAGGGTTCAGTGGTATTCCAATTGGAATTGTGTGAGTGATCAAGGGATGATGGCGGACATTTTTGAGCCCTTTCTGCCCCCTTTCCATAAGTCAGCATCGATGCCAACTTTCGCTAAGGAATTACCCATAAATCACTGCGATGTCACGTGAAACACGGAGTTTACCGAGAGAAGCCGACGTGTGAAACATGTTCTTCAGTATTGTGGCGCTGGGTCGTTACCCAGCAACCCATGTGCATAAACATTAAACAGGTTAACCCTATATTTCTTCTTTAAGTTTTCCCATTTCTTTGCAGCCTGGCTGGGGGTCACAACCTTCTGCAGACCCATTTCTGCAATGATAACACTATACACATACGCACACAGACACAAATGCTGCTCATCAACACTGGTTTTCTTTTGTTTTCAGCCCATTTACTTTTATATGGATTACAAGAACTCAACACTTACTCAAATCCTTGTAAGGACGCGTTGCGGAAGCCCGTAAATAGCGCTTCATGTTTTATCCTGAGACAAATTAATTTTTTGGTTTGGTCTTCAGACCCTGTTGATGGAGATATTACGTTGTTATTAGCCACATTCTTTCAGACATTCATGACAATAAATCATGGCTGCAGTGTTTTATACTTACAGACAAATCGTCGCTGCAGCAACTTCTCTTCTGTCATTTTTTTTTTTTTTTTAAAGAATTGTAATCCTCTCGTTTTGGCGTCTCTCTCCTTGCAGTGCAGGTCTCAAAGTGCTGTCCCAATCCTATTTAAAGCATTTCGAGCCCTTGTGGCCTGTCACCCTCGACTCCTCATGCAGGTGATGTCATTTAGTCATCAGGGGCTCAGGGCGAGTGCTCAAGTTTTCGGTTTGGGATTGGGGGAAAGGCTTCATGTCATGGTGGTCCATGGGGCCGAACGGCCGTAGCTCGCGGCCATCTTACCACAGTGAACTCGCGCACTCATAACCTTGTTTTAATAGTGCATGAACGTTATAAATAACCAGAACTAGCTCAATTTTATACCTATTTTTAAAAGGTTTGGTTAGTTATAAATTCCAGAGATGTAGCTTTGACAGCTTTAACTTTCATATGATAATAAACTGATAGGTGCAGTGAATATACACACACACAAGGTATGTTAAATCAATAATTAGGCTACTCAGCATACAGAAACATTATAATATATATATATATATTTTTTGTTTGTTTGTTTGTTTTTTTTTTTTTTTTTTTTAACTTGTCCTGTCCAACATCATAGCAGTGAAATGATAATCTGGTTGCTGTATCGTGCTGAACAAATTTGCTCTGCCAAGGGGAGGCCTATGGGTAAGGCTCCTCTTGATAATCTGATTCATTTATTTATTTATTTAATTTGAATCACAGAATCTATGTAATCTTGCTGGACCTGACCGGAGGGGACAGAAAAAGATGTAAAATAGCAAAAAGAGCAAAAGGGAAAGAAGAAAGGAGACAAAAAGATCACAGACAGAAGGAAACGACCCTTCAATCCACACCATCACCAGACAACAAACTGTTACACCTGTACATGAACACACCAGAAAATTTCCTACAACTTCTACAAAAGCAAAATCACACACACACAGAAAAAACAGGGCTGCTAGTCATTAAGAGTTTTTAAATAATAACCAAATCAAAAAGACATAACAGCGACCAGATACTAACTCACAGGAAAAATACAAAAAAAAAAAAAAATTAATAATTATCGCTTAGTATTAAAACCCACTAGACAACTCAGTGACTGTGTCAGCATGCAGAGCATGAGGAAGAGGAGTGATCAGTGATGAAGAGTGGTGAGTGAGATCATGCAAATGCGACCACGCCTCCACGGAGGCCAGAGGCAGACCAGGGCCAGAGGCAGCAGACCCGGAGCACTAACCCAAGCCACCCCACCACGAAGACGACACCAGCCCCACCCGAAGGGCAGCAGAGGAGAGCCCCAGCAAAAGCCCCCCACGGTCCTGGGGCACAGGTCCCAGTGGGCCAAGAACAGCAGCCACCGGCCCCGCCAGGGACCGGCCACCCAGGGCAGCCCAAGCGAAGGGCCCAGGGCCCCAGGAGCCCAGAGGCTGCCTCCCCACCCCCCAAAGGCAGAGGGCCCGCAACATGCCTAGGAGGACCAGGCCCCCCCCAGACAGCCACCCGGCATAGGCCAGCACACACCCCGATGTTCCAGCCGCACACCCCGGGACGAGAACTGCACACAGCAGCAACCTAATATTAGTCATGTTATTATCAACAATGTTAATTAATAATAATAAATAAGGATAATAACAAATTTAAATGATAAAATTATTATAATACATTATTATAGAATGTAGTAATTATACTTATTTATACAAACTAAAATTGTTATGGTAAATGGAAATAATTTTAGTGTAATTATACCAAAATGTTATTATATTAATTTATAATTAAATTAACATGATTAATTATTGCTAAATAACATTTTAATCACAGAAACCTCTAAAATTCATACGTTTTGCATACAGGTACTAAAATGAACATGAACACCGACTGATCTTGGTTCTATGCTACCTTCTTTAACTGAAGTATATATATGTGTGTATATATATACATACACACACACACACACACACACACACACACACACACACACACATATAAAGCTATCTGTTGTTTTCTAGCTGGTACACACTCTATTAACCCCTTAAAAGTCTACAAATATAAAATATTACAGAATCTTACTGCCACATTTTGACAAGAGGTTTCGCAGGAAAAATCACCAGCGGCCTTCGCTACCGAAGAACAGGGTTTTAGGCTGGATTCAGAGCTCCTTCCATGTG